>NC_057813.1:97390589-97540975 GCF_018294505.1 Triticum aestivum | reverse complement strand
AGAGGCGGCGGTGCGCGGTGTGGGCCGGCTGGGCTCCAGCCCAGTCGGCCCGGGAAATATTTTTGTTAAATAATTTTCGCCTGAACAGAAAAATCCTAATAAATTAAAAAAAAATATCTAAAAATGCCAAAACAATTTTCACCGTCTAAATGTAATATTTATAACAAAGTGAACATTTTTCTGGCCTAAAATCCAATTTTGGAAAAATGCATATTTTCTAATTCAAATACAATAGCAAATAAAATACCAGAAAAATCATAATTTGATTTTAAAATTCTTTATCCAATATTTCTGTAAATTTGAAGAAGTCATATTATCTTCTCTCATTTATTTTTAATATAAGAAATATTTGGGAAGAAAAATTATAAAATTAAATTGATCCCTTTTTTCAAATTTGAGTAAAACTCAAATATGAATCTTGTGAAATCTCCAACTCTCTCCGTGGGTCCTTGAGTTTCTTAAGATTTCTAGGATCACAACCAAAATGCAAGAACAAATATGACATGCATATGATGATCTATGTATAACATCCAAATTGAAAATTGGGATGTTACATGTTTTGAACGTCTGGCAAGCTCGATCTGATGACTACTCTATAGTTCAGTGCACCATGCTTTACGACTTAGAATTGGGACTACAAAGATGTTTTGAACGTCATGGAGCATATGAGATGTTCCAAGAGTTGAAGTTAATATTTCAAGAAAATGCCCGGGTTGAGAGATATGAAGTCTCCAATGGGTACTATAGCTACAAGATGGAGGAGAATAGTTCTGGCAGTGAACATATACTCAAAATGCCTGGGTATTATAATCACTTAACTCAGTTGGGAATTGATCTTCCAGTAGATTGTGTCATTGACAGAGTAGTCACTGCCACCAAGCTACAAAGGCTTCATGATGAACTATAATATGCAAGGGATGGGCAAAACAATTCCCGAGCTCTTCGCAATGCTTAAAGCCGCGGAGGTAGAAATAAAGAAGGAGCATCAAGTGTTGATGGTTAACAAAACCACTAGTTCCAAGAAAAAGGGCAAGGGAAAGAAAGGGAACTTCAAGAAGAATGGCAAGCAAGTTTCCACTCCTAGGAAGAAACCCAAAGCTGGACCCAAGCCTGAAACTGAGTGCTTCTGCTGCAAAGGGATTGATCACTGGAAGTGAAACTGCCCCAAGTATTTGGTGGATAAGAAGAAGGGCAAAGTGAACAAAGGTATATTTGATATACATGTTATTGATGTGTACCTTACTAATGCTCGTAGTATCACCTAGGTATTTGACACTGGTTCGGTTGCTCATATTTGTAACTCGAAGCTACGGAATTAAAGAAGACTGGCTAAGGACGAGGTGACGATGCGCGTCGGGAATGGTTCCAAGGTCGATGTGATCGTCGTTGGCAGGCTACCTCTACATCTACCTTCGGGATTAGTTTTAGACCTGAATAATTGTTATTTGGTGCCAGCGTTGAGCATGAACATTATATATGGATCTTGTTTAGTGTGAGACAGTTATTGATTTAAATACTAGAATAATGGTTGTTCCATTTATATGAATAATATAAGGTCATTCACCCTTGAAGAGTGGTCTATTTTTGTCGAATCTCGATTGTAACGATGCACATATTCATAATATTGATGCAAAAAGATGCAAAGTTGATAATGATAGTGCAACATAATTGTGGCACTGTCGTTTAGGTCATATTAGTGTAAAGCACATGAAGAAACTCCATGCAGATGGGTTTTTGGAATCACTTGACTATGAATCATTTGACACTTGCGAACCATATGCCTCATGGGCAAGATGACTAAAACTCCATTCTCCGGAACAATGGAGCGAGCCAATGACTTATTGGAAATAATACATACTGATGTATGTGGTCCGATGAGCGTTGAGGCATGCGGCGAGAATCGTTATTTTCTGACATTCACAGATGATTTAAGCAGATATGGGTATATCTACTTAATGAAACACAAGTCTGAAACATTTGAAAAGTTCAAAGAATTTTAGAGTGAAGTGGGAATCATCGTACCAAGAAAATAAAGTTTCTACGATCTGATCATGGAGGAGAATATTTCAATTACGAATTTCACCTTCATTTAAAACAATGTGGGATAGTTTCACAACTCACGCCACCTGGAACACCACAGCGTAATGGTGCGTCCAAATATCGTAACCGTACTTTACTAGATATGGTGCAATCTATGATGTCTCTTATGGATTTACCACTATCGTTTTGGGGTTATGCATTAGAGACAGCTGCATTCACATTAAATAGGGCACCGCCTAAATCCGTTGAGACGACACCATATGAACTATGGTTTGGCAAGAAACCTAAGCTATCATTTCTTAAAGTTTGGGATTGCGACACTTATGTCAAAAGGCTTCAGCCCGATAAGCTCGAACCCAAATCGGAGAAGTGCGTCTTCATAGGATACCCTAAGGAACCAATACAATTGGGTAGACCTTTTACCACAGATCCGAAGGCAAGATCTTGGTTGCCAAGAATGGAACCTTTCTAGAGAAGGAGTTTCTCTCGAAAGAAGTGAGTGGGAGGAAAGTAGAACTTGATGAGGTAATTGTACCTTCTCTCAAGTTGGAAAGTAGCACATCAGAGAAATCTGTTCTCGTGATGCCTACACCAACTGAAGAGGAAGTTAATGATGATGATCATGAAACTTCAGATCAAGTTACTACTAGATCTCGTAGGTCGAACAGAGCACGTTGCGCACCAGAGTGGTACGGTAATCCTGTCCTGGAAGTCATATTACTAGACTATGGTGAACCTATGAATTATGAAGAAGCTATGATGAGCCCAGAATCCGATAAATGTCTTGAGGCCTTGAAATATGAGAAAGGATCCATGTATGAGAACAAAGTATGGACTTTGGTGGACTTGCCAGATGATCGACAAGCCATAGAGAATAAATGGATCTTCAAGAAGAAGACTGATGCTGATGGTAATGTTACTATCTACAAAGCTCGACTTGTCGCAAAAGGTTTTCGACAAGTTCAAGGTGTTGACTACAATGAGACCTTCTCACCCGTAACAATGCTTAAGTCTGTCCGAATTATGTTAGCAATTGCCGCATTTTTGTAATTATGAAATCTGGCAATTGGACGTCAAAACTGCATTCCTCAATGGATTTCTTAAAGAAGAGTTGTATATGATGCAACCAGAAGGTTTTGTCGATCCTAAAGGTGCTAACAAAGTGTGCAAGCTCCAATGATCCATCTATGGACTGGTGCAAGCATCTCGGAGTTGGAATATACGCTTTGATGAGGTAATCAAAGCATATGGTTTTATACTAACTTTCGGTGAAGCCTGTATTTTCAAGAAAGTGAGTGGGAGCTTTGTAGCATTTCTGATATTATATGTAGATGACATATTGTTGATTGGAAATGATATAAAGTTTCTGGATAGCATAAAAGGATACTTGAATAAGAGTTTTTCAATGAAAGACCTCAATGAAGCTGCTTATATATTGGGCATCAAGATCTATAGAGATAGATCAAGATGCTTAATAGGACTTGCACAAGCACATACCTTGACAAAGTTTTGAAGAAGTTCAAAAAGGATCAATCAAAGAAAGGGTTCTTGCCTATGTTACAAGGTGCGAAGTTGAGTTAGACTCAAAGCCCGGCCACTACAGAAGATAGAGAGAAAATGAAAGTCATTCCCTATGCCTCAGCCATAGGTTCTATCATGTATGCTATGCTATGTACCAGACCTGATGTGTGCCTTGCCATAAGTCTAGCAGGGAGGTACCAAAGTAATCCAAGAGTGGATCACTGGACAGTGGTCAATAACATCCCGAAGTACCTGAAAAGGACCAAGGATATGTTTCTCGTTTATGGAGGTGACAAAGAGCTCGTCGTAAATGCTTACGTCGATGCTACCTTTGACACTGATCCAAATGACTCTAAGTCACAAACCGGATACATATTTATATGCAATGGTGGAGCTATCAGTTGGTGTAGTTCCAAGCAGAGCGTTGTGGCGGGATCTATGTGTGAAGTAGAGTACATAGCTGCTTCGGAAGCAGCAAATGAAGGAGTTCATATCTGATCTAGGTGTAATACCTAGTGCATCGGGTCCAATGAAAATCTTTTGTGAAAACACTGGAGCAATTGCCTTGGTGAAGGAATCCAGGTTTCACAAGAGAACCAAACACATCAAGAGACGCTTCAACTCCATTCCTAAACAAGTCAAGGATAGAGACATAGAAATTTGCAAGATACATACGAATCTGAATGTGGAAGACCCGTTGACTAATCCTCTTCCGCGAGCAAAAAATGATCAACACCAAGACTCCATGGGTGTTAGATTCATTACAGTGTAATCTAGATTATTGACTCTAGTGCAAGTGGGAGACTGAAGGAAATATACCCTAGAGGCAATAATAAAGTTTTTATTTTATATTTCCTTATACATGATAAAAGTTTATTATTCATGCTAGAATTTTATTGATCGGAAACCTTAGTACATGTGTGAATACATAAACAAACAATGTGTCCCTAGTGATCCTCTACTAGAATAGCTCATTGATCAAAGATGGTTAAAGTTTCCTAACCATGGAGATGAGTTGTCATTTGATAGCGGGATCACGTCACTAGGAGAATGATGTGATGGACAAGACCCATCCGTTAGCTTAGCATAATGATCATTCAGTTTTATTGCTATTGCTTTCGTCATATCAAATACATATTCCTTCGACTATGAGATTATGCAATTCCCGAATACCGGAGGAATGCCTTGTGTGCTATCAAACGTCACAACGTAACTGAGTGATTATAAAGATGCTCTACAGGTATCTTCAAAGGTGTCTGTTGAGTTGGCATAGATCGAGATTTGGATTTCTCACTCCGAGTATCAGAGAGGTATCTCTGGGCTCTCTCAGTAATACACATCATAAGCTTACAAGCAAACGACTAAGGAGTTAGTTACGAGGTGATGTATTATGGAACGAGTAAATAGACTTTACTATAACGAGATTGAACAACTTATGAAGATACCGACGATCAAATCTTGGGCAAGTAACATACCGATGAACAAAGGAAATTACGTATGTTGTCATAACAGTTCGAACAATAAAGATCTTCATAGAATATGTAGGAGCCAATATGGGCATCCAGGTTCCGCTATTGATTATTGACCGGAGAGGTGTCTCGGTCATGTCTACATAGTTCTCAAACCCACAGGGTCCGCACGTTTAACATTCGATGACGATATAGTATTATATAAGTTATGTGATTTTGTGACCGAATGTTGTTAGGAGTCCTAGATGAGAAGACGGACATGACAAGGAGTCTCAAAATGGTTGGGGGGTAAATATTCATATATAGGACGATGGTATTCGGACACCGGAAGTGTTTCAGGGGGTACTGGGTACTTATCGGGTCACCAGAAGGGGTTCCGGGCACACCCCCGGCAAAAGATATGGGCCTTATGGGCCAAGAGGAGAAACGCACCAGCCACAAGGGGCTGGTGCGCCCCCATATGGGCCGGCCTAAGGAGGAGAAGGAAAGGAGAGAAGGGAAAGGAAAGTGTGGACTAGGATTCCCACTTACTTCCCTCTTCCCCCATCTTTCCTTCCCCCTTGGGAAAACATGGCAGGGGGGCGCAGGGCAAGGCAGGGCCCCTAGGGGGCCGGCGGCCAGCCCTAGGGCGCGCCCTGGCCTCTCCCCTCCCACCTATATATATGTCGCAGGGGGGCGCCTAGCACACCCCAGACTATTGCATAGCCGTGTGCGGTGCCCCCCTCCACCGTTTACACCCCCATTCATATTTTCGTAGTGCTTAGGCGAAGCCCTATGGAGATCACTTCACCATGCCGTCATGCTGAGGGAACTCATCTACTACCTCAACGTCTTGCTTGATCAAGAAGGCGAGGGACATCACCGAGCTGAAAGTGTGTAGAACACAGAGGTGCCGTGCGTTCGGTACTTGATCGGTTGAAGCGCGAAGAAGTTCGACTACATCAACAACATTGTGAAATGCTTCCGCTTACGGTCTACGAGGGTATGTAGACACACTCTCCCCCTCGTTGCTATGCATCTCCATGGATAGATCATTGCGTGTGCGTAGAATTTTTTTTGTTTTCCATGCAACGATTCCCAACAGCCATTGCTCCCTACACACTCACAAATAGCAACCATACGAGACACGGGCACGTACGCAAAACCTTCTTCCCAAATCTAAACCCCTCCTCCTAGAAATGGCCAAGAGAAACCTCCTCCTCCAGGTGCTAATGGCGCTCGCCACAAGCATGGCAGCCGCGTCGGTTACCACGAGCACGAGGAAGCTCATGTTCCTGGTCCAACCCCAGCCGAACCAACTCATGTACCACAACGGTGCCATGCTCACTGGATGTTTACATAATCACATATACAGATCATCCCGATGGCCGCAAAATCATGAAATACATGCAGTACAAAGGACAATGTCTTAGACCTTTTACTGCTTCTTCTGTATATGCACCAACTGGGGAACAAAAAGCAATATGTTAGTATGATCATAAGACATTTCTACTAAGCAAGCATCACTAAAAAAGGGCAGCAAGCATATCTAACCTCAATAACTGGAGCAGAGCTAGGATTAATCATCATAGAAACTTCATCAAAACTGGTAAAATGGAAGTGGAAAATAAGTAAAAATCTACTCAATCAGTATAAAGGCAAGGTGAATAGGGAGTGGACAGAAAGTAACAAGCATGCCTTAGATATTAACCAAGCATTCATTTTTAAGACATTGTGTGCACAAACATGAACAATAAAAATGGGAGAAATTAGGGTAAGTATTTGTACTTTCCTGGAAGAAAACAAGGGGATGGCAACAAGCACATGTAAAAAATACAAAGCAAGTTGAGCATCTGTACTAATGAGAAAAAAATAAAAACAACAAGGTAAATTTGGTACACAAGGTTATAGTTTTCATCATATGCTAGTTCACACCATTGGCAAGAATATCGTCACACAATAACAAACACCACGGTTAGCTATATACTTTCTGATATACGGATAACCAAGCACAACGGAGTAAAACCATACATACAAAAATACATAGAAGGAGCAGGAGGAAAGGTAAGAGCAAGAGAATTGAAGTCTCACATGAGGAGGTGAAAATGGGAAAGGAAGAGAAAGACGAATATGTGTTGCGGAGGCATGTGGCACCATCGGATGGAAGTGTCGAAACCTTCCTACAACAACAACAACAACATGCATGTGGATCTGATGCTCTTCTGCAACAAAGATGTAAGCAACAGGAAATGAGTGAGGCACAAAGTAGAAATTGCAGAGGCACTCTAGAAGTGTGGAAAGTAACTATACGCCTAATTACTTTCTTATTAGTTGAGGCCTTGGTACTAAATTTAAATCCTAACACATTTCTAGTGTATACATGTTGACAAGATAAATTAAAATAAACTCATCAACTTATAGTGCAAACAACACCAGGGGCTGGGCTCTGTGTCATCAGTTAAATATTTCTTGTTCTCCTACGTAACTCTGAACCTGTGAAGGGCTAATATAAACGACTAAAAATGGGGAAATATGAATAAGAGGTTCAACTTGCATAAAAAATGTAACTAACAAATGAGGGACAAATAATGCTACCTCTGATGACCCACAACTATATTGGATCAATCATAGTCCTTTCGAAAAGTAAGAGTGTCAAACCCAACAAGGAGAAGAAGGAAAAGACAAGTGGTTTTCAGCAAGGTATTTTCTGCAAGCACTCAAATAGTTGGTAACAGGTAATCTGATAGCAAAGATAATTTGTAACGGACAAGTAACGGTAACTGTAAATAAAGTGCAGCAATGTAGCTCAATCCTTTTGTGGCAAAGGGCATGCCAAAGAGGTCTCTTATGATAAGCAAAGAGTTCTTGAGGGTACATGGGAATTTCACCATGTCACTTTCATCATGTTGGTTTGATCCGTGTTCGTTGCTTTGATAATTTGATATGTGGATGGATCGGTGCTTAGGTGATGTTCTTAATTGAACAAACCTCCTACTTATGATTAACCCCCTCGCAAGCATCTACAACTACGAGAAAAGTAATAAGATAAAATCTAACCATAGCATTAAACTTTTGGATCCAAATCGGTTCCTTATGAATTAGCGCATAAACTAGGGTTTAAGCTTTTGTCACTCTAGCAACCCAGCATCTAGTAACTACTCCAAAATGGATTCCCTTAGGCCCAAATATGGTGAACTGCCATGTAGTCGACATTCACATGACACCACTAAGGGAATCACAACATACATATCATCAAAATATCGAACACATGTCAAGTTCACATGATTACTTGCAACATGAATTCTCCCGTGACCTCAAGAACAAAAGTAACTACTCACAAATGATAATCATGCTCAAGATCAGAGGGGTATTAAATAGCATAATGGATCTGAACATATAATCTTCCACTGAATAAACCATATAGTAATCAACTACAAGATGTAATCAACACTACTACACACCCACAGGTACCAATCTGAGGTTTTGGTACAAAGATTGAACACAAGAGATGAACTAGGGTTTGAGAGGAGATAGTGTTGTTGAAGATGTTGATGGAGATTGCCCTCCCAAAGATGAAAGAGTTGTTGGTGATGACGATGGCGATGATTTCCCCCTCCGGGAGGGAAGTTCCCCCGGCGGAATCGCTCCATCGGAAGGCAAAAGTGCTGCTGCCCAAGTTCTGCCTCGAGACAGAGGCGCTTCGTCCCGAAAGTCCTCTCCTGATTTTTTTCTAGGTCCAAATGACATATATACCAGAAGATGGGCTCCGGACGTGGGCTGTGCTGGGCACAACCCACCAAGGCGCGGCTGGGGGGCTTGGCGCGCCCTGGTGTCTTGTGCTCATCAGGTGGCCCCCTTCGATAGTTATTTGCTCCAATATTTCTTAAATATTCCAAAATAATTCTCCATGAAGTTTCAGCTCATTTGGAGATGTGCAAAATAGGTAACTCAGACATAGTTTTTTCAGGTCCAAAATTCCAGCTGTTGGCATTCTCCCTCTTTATGCAAACCTTGCATATTATGAGAGAAAAGGCATTAGAAATCCTCCAAAAAGCATTATTATGCATCAAAAACGTTATAAATAACAGTAAGAAATCATGATGCAAAATGGACGTATCAACTCCCCCAAGCTTAGACCTCGCTTGTCCTCAAACAAAGAACCGATATCGAAAAACATGTCCACATGCTTAGAGGGAGAGAGGTGTGGATAGAAAATACGGACAAAGAAGGACCGTGATTATTATTATAGTAGCAAGGAACTTTTAACATACAACTTTATCACACAACTTTTATCATATAACTTCTCATGAACAAGTAACAATTCATCACAACATTGAAGTATAAAGCATAAACTGTAACAAACTATGTTCTCAGTCAACTTTGCAACTACAATTCATCATATTTTCTGGAAGGGTCATGTATTGGAGCCTTTTGGCAAGTCCACATACTCAACCATCAGATAATCTTATATGATTGCTAACAGTCACAACATACCCATGAGCAAAAAGTTTCAATCAGACACATAGAAAGATATGGGCTTATAGTTTCTCCTCCCAACGCATTCACCTCGAGGGTGATGTCAACAATAATAACTCATGCTCACTCATATCCAACTGGATATACATTCTTAGGTCTTTCCTCACCACATGATGCTTGTCAAAAGAGAAAATAAAAAGTAATAGGGGAGAATACTTTGACTCATGCATAAAAGTAAATACATAAAAGTAAAAGATAGGCCCTTCGCAGAGGGAAGCAGAGGTTGCCATGTGCTTTTTATTTGTATGCGAAATGCCTTAATGCAAAAGAACGTCATGTTATATTGCCCCTTATGATAGAAACTTTTATTATGCAGTCCATCGCTTTTATTACTTTGCCATCACATGTTCATACAACGGTCCATTTTCTCTTACACTAAATGATCCAACACATTTAGAAGCAATTTCTATTTCCTTATTGCACCGATGACAAATTACTTGAAGGATCTTACCCAATCCATAGGTAGGTATGGTGGACTCTCAAGGCATGAATTTGGGTTTAAGGTTTTTGGATGCACAAGTAGTATCTCTACTTAGTGCGGAATTTTTGGCTAGCAAAGATATTGAGCAAGCACCACATGTTGAAGGGTCTATAACAATATAACTTCTATGTGGATATGAACATGCATAACTCATTACATTGTCTTCCTTGTCCAACGTCAACAATTTTGACATATAATATTTAATGGGGGATCAAAATCATAGAAGATGTCCAAGATAGTATATTTGCATGTGAATATTCTCTTCCCTTATTAATTCTTTCATTAGTTGCATCATTGACCAATGCTATGTTTGTCAATCTCCAACAGATTTTAACACTTATACTTTTCCTTATGTGATGTCATTACTTACCATAAGATTAGCATATGATCTTTTTTTTCATTTATTTTCTTTTCTTTTATTGAAACATAAGAGTAAAAAACAAAACTCAAACTACACTTTATTATATATCTCGCACACGATTACATAGATAGGTAGATCACTAAGCAAGCACTCGAAAACTGATCGAACTAAATTTTTATTCAACTAAAACATAGGATAACTAAAGATCGAGCTAAAATAGATAAAGACAAGGATAGTGGTGGTGATACGATATCGGGGCACCTCCCCCAAGCTTGGCACAAGCCAAGGGGAGCGCCCATACCATGCAAGTATCCTTTGGTGGGGAAGATGATGATGGTGGTGATGAGGTAGTGGCCTTTAGCAGGTACTACGGATGATGCTCCGGAGGGCGATGATGTGCTCTTGTAACAAAATATTTTCACGAGGGAGATACTTATTCTGAACACGAACTGTCTGGAAGGCCTTAAAGGCTTCAATTTTAGTGGGGGTAAGATGAGCATAGTAAGATTGAAGGATATCTTCCTCCTCTTCTGCCAGAATAGCTTGCTCTCCTATTTGAGTTTGATCCACCGTAGCCTCCTTGTCCTTGTTCTCCTGGATGGCTTTCTTTGGTTCCTCCCTTTTTAGTTCTATCTTCATCAACCAAGCATCTCCTTCCCCGTCGTTAGAAGAGGGATAAGACATGATGCCTGGCTTTGCTAAATCTGACAGAAAAATGTGAGAAACAAGAGCAGAAGATTTCTCCACGATACGATGGTCAATACGTTCAAAGGGTATATAAAGATTTTTTTATCTTGGGAAACAAGCAAACAGGAGGAAAACATAGTCGGGAAGGTTCCCGAGGTGGGAACAATCCACCTAGGCGCGCCAGGCAAGGCAGGCGCGCCCTGGTGTCTTGTGCCATCCTCAGTTGCCTTTCTGGTTGTTTCTTATTTTCCTAATTTTTGTAATATTCCAAAACTGACCAAAAGTATTTTTGTGGATTTTTTGGAGTCCGTTTACTTACCGTATCACGTACCTCCTCTTTTTTTAGTATTCTGGAGTGTTCCGGAAGGTTTCTGTTATGTGTTCCTCCGGTGTTATGGTTTGAATAATATTGCTTTCAACATTAATAGGCGTACCTGAGATATAGTGCTTAATTCTTTGCCCATTGACTACCTTCAGGTTAGTACCTTTGGCATTATTGATCTTGATAGCTCCAGATTGATAAACCTCCTCGATGATATATGGTCCTTCCTATTTAAAGAGAAGTTTTCTTGCAAAGAATCTGAAACGAGAGTTGTACAAGAGAACATATTCTCCCACTTTGAAGTCTCGCTTTTGGATTCGTTTGTCGTGCCATCTTTTAATTTTTTCTTTAAATAATTTTGCATTTTCATAGGCTTGGGTTCTCCATTCATCTAATGAGCTAATATCAAATAACCTCTTTTCACCGGCAAGTTTTGAATCATAGTTGAGTTCTTTAATTGCCCAATATTATTTATGTTCTAACTCAAGAGGCAAATGACAAACTTTTCCATAAACCATTTTATAGAGAGACATACCCATAGGATTTTTGTATGTTGTTCTGTAGGCCTAAAGTGCATCATCTAGTTTCTTAGACCAATTCTTTCAGGACCTATTAATAGTTTTTTGTAATATCAGTTTTATTTCTCTATTTCTAAGTCAACTTGACCACTATATTGAGGATGATAGGGTGATGCAATTCTATGGTTAACATCATATTTAGCAAGCATTTTATGAAAAGTACCATGAATAAATTGTGAACCACCATTAGTCATTAAATATCTAGGGACTCCAAACCTTGGGAAAATAACTTCTTTGAGCATTTTAATGGAAGTGTTATGATCATCACTACTAGTTGGAATAGCTTCCACCCACTTAGAAACATAATCAACATCAACCAAAATATGAGTATACCCGTTAGAGGAAGGAAATGGTCCCATGTAATCAAAACCCCAAACATCAAATGGTTCAACAGAAAGTGAATAATTCATATGCATTTCTTGATGCTTACCAATATTGCCAATTCTTTGACATTCCTCACAAGATAAAACAAACTCATGGGCATCCTTGAAGAGAGTAGGCCAATAAAAATCAGATTGCAATACCTTGTGAGCAGTTCTATCTCCCGCGTGATGTCCTCCATAAGCTTAGGAGTGACATTTCTGTAGGATTTGCTCATGTTCATGCTCAGGTACACAACGTCTAATAATACCATCTACTCCTTCTTTATAAAGATGTGGGTCATTGTTGGGAAACATTGCATGGAAAACAAAAGAAAAAATTCTACGCACATGCAAGATGTATCCATGGAGATGCATAGCAATGAGGGGAAGAGTATGTCTACATACCCTCGTAGACCATAAGAGGAAGCGTTTAGTAACATGGTTGATGTAGTCGAACTTCTTCGCGATCCAACCGATCGAGTACCAAATGTATGACACCTCTGCGTTAAGCACACGTTCAGCTTAGTGGCGTCCTCGCCTTCTTGATCCGGCAAGACATGCAAAGTAGTGGATGAGTTCCGGCAGCACGACGGCGTGGTGACGGTGATGGTGATACTATCTCCGCAGGGCTTCTCCTAATCACTACGACAATATGACCGAGGGACAAAACTATGGAGGGGGCACCGCACACGGCTAAGAGATTGTCGTGGTTATGTGTGGCGCCCCTCCCACATATATATAGGTGGGGGGAGAGGGGAGCATCCAGGAGGCGCCCCAAGTAGGTCCGAATCGTACTTGGGCTCCTGCCCTAGCCGCGCCATCTTCCTTATTTTCTCCGGGGTAAAAGGGAAAGGGGAGGTGAGGAAGGCAAGGGGGGCCGAATCCCCCCTTTCCTTTTCTTCCCAAGTCCGGCTGCCATAGGAGGGGTGTGCCAGCCGCTTGTGGGCTGGTGTGCTCCCCTCTTTTGGCCCATATGGCCCATATACCTCCAGGGGGGTTCCCGGAACCCCTTCCGGCAATCCGATGACTACCCGGTGCACTCTGAAACACTTCTAGTGTCCAAATATCATCGTCCTATATATAAATCTTTACAACCATACCATTTTGAAGCTCCTCGTCATGTTCATGATCACATCCAGGACTCTAAACAACATTCAATCACCAAATCACATAACTCATATAACATTATATCGTCAACAAACATTAAGCATGCGGACCCTACGGATTCGAGAACTATGTAGACATGATCGAGACACCTCTCCGGTCGATAACTGATGTCTAATGCACAACTTGTTCTTGTAGACTTGTGTTGGGCCTTGATACGTCTCCAACGTATCTTTAATTTTTGATTGTTCCATGCTATTATATTACCCCTTTTGGATGTTTATGGGCTTTATTTTACACATTTATATCATTTTGGGAGTAACCTACTAACCGGAGGCCCAGCCCGTGTTGTTGTTTTTTGCCTATTTCAGTATTTCAAAGAAAGGGAATATCAAACGGAGTCCAAACGGAATGAAACCTTTGGGGGCGTGATTTTTGGAACGAACGTGATCCAGAGGACTTGGAGTGCAAGTCAAGAAGCAATCAAGGCGGCCAGGAGATAGGAGGGCGCGCCCACCCCTCCTGGGCGCACCCCTGTCTCCTGGGCCCCTCAGGCGGCCACCGACGTACTTCTCCCTCCTATATATACCTACGTACCCCGAAAACATCCAGAGAGCCACCGAAACACAATTTCCACCGCCGTAACCTTCTGTATCCGCGAGATCCCATCTTGGAGCCTTCGCTGGCGCTCCGTCGGAGGGGGAATCGACCATGGAGGGCTTCTACATCAACACCATAGCCCCTCCGATGAGTTGTGAGTAGTTTACCACAGACCTTCGGGTCCATAGTTATTAGCTAGATGGCTTCTTCTCTCTTTTTGGATCTCAATACAATGTTCTCCCCCTCTCTTGTGGAGATCTATTTGATGTAACTCTTTTTGCGGTGTGTTTGTCGAGATCCGATGAATTGTGGGTTTATGATCAAGTTTATCTATGAGAAATATTTGAATCTTCTCTGAATTCTTTAGTATGATTGAGTTATCTTTGCAAGTCTCTTCGAATTATCAGTTTGGTTTGGCCTACTAGATTGATCTTTCTTGCTATGGGAGAAGTGCTTAGCTTTGGGTTCAATCTTGCGGTGTCCTTACCCAGTGACAGAAAGGGTTGCAAGGCACGTATTGTATTGTTGCCATCGAGGATAAAAAGATGGGGTTTATATCATATTGCATGAGTTTATCCCTCTACATCATGTCATCTTTCTTAATGTGTTACTCTGTTCTTATGAACTTAATACTCTAGATGCATGCTGGATAGCGGTCGATGTGTGGAGTCATAGTAGTAGATGCAGGCAGGAGTCTGTCTACTTGTCACAGACGTGATGCCTATATACATGATCATGCCTAGATAGTCTCATAATTATTCGCTTTTCTATCAATTGCTCGACAGTAATTTGTTCACCCACCGTAATACTTATGCTATCTTGAGAGAAGCCACTGGTGAAACCTATGGCCCCCCGGGGTCTATCTTTTATCATATAAGCTTTCAATCTACTTTTATTTGCATCTTTACTTTTTGCATGTATATTATAAAATACCAAAAATATATTTATCTTATCATACTATCTCTATCAAATCTCATTTTTGCAAGTGGCCGTGAAGGGATTGACAACCCCTTTATTGCGTTGGTTGCGAGTTCTTTGTTTGTTTGTGTAGGTGCGTGGGACTTTTGAGGAGCCTCCAACTGGATTGATACCTTGGTTCTCAAAAACCGAGGGAAATACTTACGCTACTTTGCTGCATCACCCTTTCCTCTTCAAGGAAAACCAACACAAGCTCAAGACGTAGCAGGCCTCCAAGTGCACAGTTTTGTAGGACAGTAGCAAATTTTCCTCAAGTGGATGACCTAAGGTTTTTCAATCTGTGGGAGGCGTAGGATGCAGATGGTCTGTCTCAAATAACCCTGCAACCAGATTGTTGTGGAATGTGGTAATTTCAAAAACATTCCTACAATCACCCAAGATCTATCTAGGTGATGCATAGCAACGAGAGGGGAGAGTGTATCCACATACCATCATAGACCGAAAGCGGAAGCGTTTTAATAATGCGGTTGATGTAGTCGAACTTCTTCACGATCCAACCAATCAAGTACCAAACGTACGTCACCTCCGCGTTCAGCACACGTTCAGCTCGATGACGTCCCTCGTGCTCTTGATCCAGTTGAGGACGAGGGTGAGTTCCGTCAGCACGACGGTGTGGTGACTGTGATGATGATGTTACCGCGCAGGGCTTCGCCTAAGCACTATGATGGTATGATCGAGGTGTGTAACTGTGGAGGGGGGCACCACACACGGTTGGGAGAGAAACTTGTGTGTTCTAGGGTGCCCCCTGCCCCCATATATAAAGGAGCAAGGGGGAGGCCGGCCGGCCCCTAGGGCGCGCCCCAAGAGGTGAGTCCTACTAGGACTACTAGTCCTAGTAGGATTCTACCAAGAGGGAGAGAGGGGGAACAAAGGAGAGGGAGAGGGAGAAGGAAAGGGGGGCGCCGCCCCCCTTCCCTAGTCCAATTTGGACCCAAGGGGGAGGGGGCGCGTGGCCTGCCCTGGCCACCCCTCTTTCTCTCCACCAAGGCCCAATGTGGCCCATTAGTTCCCCAGGGAGTTCCGGTAACCCCTCCGCCACTCCGGTTTTACCCGAAACTTTCTGGAACACTTCCGGTGTCCGAATATAGCCGTCCAATATATCAATATTTATGTGTCGACCATTTCCAGACTCCTCGTCACGTCCGTGATCTCAATCGGGACTCTGAACAAACTTTGGTCATCAAAAACACATAACTCATAATACATATCGTCATCGAACGTTAAGCATGCGGACCCTACAGGTTCGAGAACTATGTAGACATGACTAAGACACATCTCCGGTCAATAACCAATACGGGAACCTGGATGCTCATATTGGCTCCTACATATTCTACGAAGATCTTTATCGGTCAAACCGCATAACAACATACGTTTGTTCCCTTTGTCATTGGTATGTTACTTGCCCGAGATTCGATCGCCAGTATCATCATACCTAGTTCAATCTCATTACCGGAAAGTCTCTTTACTCGTTCCATAATACTTCATCCCACAACTAACTCATTAGTCACAATGCTTGCAACGCTTATAATGATGAGTTTTACCGAGAGGTCCCAAAGATACCTCTTCGAAACACGGAATGACAAATCCTAATCTCGATCTATGCCAACCCAACGAACACCTTCGGAGACACCTGTAGAGCATCTTTATAATCACCCATTTACGTTGTGATGTTTAATAGGACACAAAGTGTTCCTGCGGTATTCGGGAGTTGCATAATCTCATAGTCCGAGGAACATGTATAAGTCATGAAGAAAGCAGTAGCAATGAAACTGTAACAATCATAATGCTAAGCTAACGGATGGGTCATGTCCATCACATCATTCTCCTAATGATGTGATCCCGTTCGTCAAATGACAACACATGTCTATGGCTAGGAAACATAACCATCTTTGATTAACGAGCTAGTCAAGTAGAGACATACTAGGGACTTATGTTTTGTCTATGTATTCACACATGTACTAAGTTTCCGGTTAATACAATTCTAGTATGAATAGTAAACATTTATCATGAAATAAGGAAATAAATAATAACTTTATTATTGCCTCTAGGGCATATTTCCTTCAGTCTCCCACTTGCACTAGAGTCAATAATCTAGATTACAAAGTAATGATTCTAACACCCATGGAGTTTTGGTGTTGATCATGTTTTGCTCGTGGAAGAGGTTTAGTCAACGGGTCTGTGATAACCCACAAGTGTAGGGGATCACAACAGCTTTCGAGGGTAGAGTATTCAAACCAAATTTATTGATTTGACACAAGGGGAGCCAAAGAATATTCTTAAGTATTAGCAGTTGAGTTGTCAATTCAACCACACCTGGATAACTTAGTATCTGCAACAAAGTATTTAGTAGCCAAGTAGTATGATAGTAATGGTAACAGTGGCAAAATTAAAGATAGCAGTTTTGTAGTAATTGTAACAGTAACAAAGGAAAAGTAAAAAAGCGAAGCACAATATGTGAAAAGCTCATAGGCATTGGATCAGTGATGGATAATTATGTAAGTTGCGATTCCTCATGTAATAGCTATAACATAGGGTGACATAGAACTAGCTCCAGTTCATCAATGTAATGTAGGCATATATTCCGAATATAGTCATACATGCTTATGGAAAAGAACTTGCATGACATCTTTTGTCCTACCCTCCTGTGGCAGGGGGGTCCTAGTGGAAACTAACGGATATTAAGGCCTCATTTTAATAGAGAACCGGAACAAAGCATTAGCACATAGTGAATACATGAACTCCTCAAACTATGGTCATCACCGAGAAGTATCCCGATTATTGTCACTTCGGGGTTGTCGGATCATAACACATAATAGGTGACTGTAGACTTGCAAGATAGGATCAAGAACTCACATATATTCATGAAAACACAATAGGTTCAGATCTGAAATCATGGCATTCGGGCCCTAGTGACAAGCATTAAGCATAGAAAAGTCATAGCAGCATCAATCTCAGAACATAGTGGATACTAGGGATCAAACCCTAACAAAACTAACTTGATTACATGGTAAATCTCATCCAACCCATTACCGTCCAACAAGCCTATGATGGAATTACTCACGCACGGCGGCGAGCATCATGAAATTGGTGATGGAGGATGGTTGATGATGACAACGGTGATGAATCCCCCTCTCCGGAGCCCCAAACAGAATCCAGATCAGCCCTCCCGAGAGGGATTAGGGCTTGGCGGCGGCTCCGTATCGTAAAACGCGATGAAACTTTCTCTCTGATTTTTTTCTCCGCGAAACAGAATATATGGAGTTGGAGTTGAGGTCGGTGGAGCATTGGGGGCCCATGAGATAGGGGGCGTGCCCAGGGGGGAGGGCGTGCCCCCACCCTCGTGGACAGGGTGTGGGCCCCTGGCCTTGATTCTTTCGCCAGTATTTTTTATATTTTCCAAAAGTTATCTCCATGGATTTTTAGGTTGTTCCGAGAACTTTTGTTTTCTGCACAATAAACAACACCATGGCAGTTCTGCTGAAAACAACGTCAGTCCGGGTTAGTTTCATTCAAATCATGCAAATTAGAGTCCAAAACAAGGACAAAAGTGTTTGGAAAAGTAGATACATTGGAGACGTATCAGTCTGCAACATTCAGATATGTGTGTATCTTACAAAGCTCTATGTACCCTTCCGACACTTGATGACAGATGGAATTGAAGCGTCTCTTGATGTGCTTGGCTCTCTTGTGAAATCTGGATTCCTTTGCCAAGGCAATTGCGCCAGTATTGTCACAAAAGATTTTCATTGGACCCGATGCACTAGGTATGAGACCTAGATCAGATATGAATTCCTTCATCCAAACTCCTTCATTTGCTGCTTCTGAAGCAGCAATGTACACCTCTTCACACGTAGATCCCGCCACGATGCTCTGCTTGGAACTGCACCAACTGACAACTCCTCCATTCAATAAAAATACGTATCCGGTTTGTGACTTTGAGTCATCCGGATTAGTGTCAAAGCTTGCATCGATGTAACCGTTTACGATGAGCTCTTTGTCACCTCCATAAACGAGAAACATATCCTTAGTCCTTTTCAGGTATTTCAGGATGTTCTTGACCGATGTCCAGTGCTCCACTCCGGGATTACTTTGGTACCTCCCTGCTATGCTTATAGCAAGGCACACATCAGGTCTGGTACGCAACATTGCATACATGATAGAACCTATGGCCAAAGCATAGGGAATGCCTTTCATTTTCTCTCTACCTTCTGCGGTGGTCGGGCATTGAGTCTGACTCAATTTCACACCTTGTAACACAGGCAAAAACCCTTTCTTTGACTGATCCATTTTGAACTTCTTCAAAACTTTATCAAGGTATGTGCTTTGTGAAAGTCCAATTAAGCGTCTTGATCTATCTCTATAGATCTTGATGCCCAATATGTAAGCAGCTTCACCGAGGTCTTTCATCGAAAAACTCTTATTCAAATATCCTTTTATGCTATCCAGAAATTCTATATCATTTCCAATCAACAATATGTCATCCATATATAATATTAGAAATGCTACAGAGCTCCCACTCACTTTCTTGTAAATACAGGCTTCTCCAAAAGTCTGTATAAAACCATATGCTTTGATCACACTATCAAAGCGTTTATTCCAACTCCGATAGGCTTGCACCAGTCCATAAATGGATTGCTGGAGCTTGCACACTTTGTTAGCACCCTTTGGATCGAAAAAACCTTCTGGTTGCATCATATACAACTCTTCTTCCATAAATCCATCGAGGAATGCAGTTTTAACATCCATCTGCCAAATTTCATAATCATAAAATGCAGCAATTGCTAACATGATTCGGACAGACTTAAGCATCGCTACGGGTGAGAAAGTCTCATCGTAGTCAATTCCTTTAACTTGTCGAAAACCTTTTGCAACAAGTCGAGCTTTGTAGATAGTAACATTACCGTTAGCATCGGTCTTCTTCTTGAAGATCCATTTATTTTCTATGGCTTGCCGATCATCGGGCAAGTCCACCAAAGTCCACACCTTGTTCTCATACATGGATCCCATCTCAGATTTCATGGCCTCAAGCCATTTTGCGGAATCTAGGCTTATCATCGCTTCCTCATAGTTGGTAGGTTCACCATGGTCTAGTAACATGACTTCCAGAACAGGATTACCGTACCACTCTGGTGCGGATCTCACTCTAGAAGACCTACAAGGTTCGGTAGTAACTTGATCTGAAGTTTCATGATCATCATCATTAGCTTCCTCACTAATTGGTGTAGGAATCATTGGAACTGATTTCTGTGATGAACTACTTTCCAATAAGGGAGAAGGTACAATTACCTCATCAAGTTCTACTTTTCTCCCACTCACTTCTTTCGAGAGAAACTCCTTCTCTAGAAGGGATCCATTCTGAGTAACGAATATCTTGCCTTCAGATCTATGATAGAAGGTGTACCCAACATTTTCCTTTGGGTATCCTATGAAGACGCACTACTCCGATTTGGGTTCGAGCTTATCAGGTTGAAGCTTTTTCACATAAGCATCGCAGCCCCAAACTTTAAGAAACGACAACTTTGGTTTCTTGCCAAACCACAGTTCATAAGGCGTCGTCTCAACGGATTTTGATGGTGCCCTATTTAAAGTGAATGCAGCCGTCTCTAAAGCATAACCCCGAAACGATAGCGGTAAATAAGTAAGAGACATCATAGATCACACCATATCCAGTAAAGTACGGTTACGACGTTCGGACACACCATTTTGCTGTGGTGTTCTAGGTGGCGTAAGTTGTGAAACTATTCCACATTGTTTCAAATGAAGGCCAAACTCGTAACTCAAATATTCTCCTCCACGATCAGATCGTAGAAACTTTATTTTCTTGTTACGATGATTTTCCACTTCACTCTGATTTTTTTTGGACTTTTCAAATGTTTCAGACTTATGCTTCATTAAGTAGATATAACCATATGTGCTCAAATCATTTGTGAAGGTAAGAGAATAACGATACCCGCCACAAGCCTCAACACTCATTGGACCGCATATATCTGTATGTATTATTTCCAATAAGTCAGTAGCTCGTTCCATTGTTCCAAAGAACAGAGTTTTAGTCATCTTTACCATGAGGCATGGTTCGCAAGCACCAAGTGATTCATAATCAAGTGATTCCAAAAGTCCACCAGCATGGAGTTTCTTCATGCGCTTTACACCGATATGACCCAGACGGCAGTGCCACAAATAAGTTGCACTATAATTATCAACTTTGCATCTTTTGGCTTCAATATTATGAACATGCGTATCATCACGATCGAGATTCAACAAAAATAGACCACTCAGCAAGGGTGCATGACCATAAAAGATATTACTCATATAAATAGAACAACCATTATTCTCTGATTTAATTGAATAACCATCTCGCATCAAACAAGATCCAGATATAATGTTCATGCTCAACGCTGGCACCAAATAACAATTATTTAGGTCTAAAACTAATCCCGAAGATAGATGTAGAGGTAGCGTGCCGACGGTGATCACATCGACATTGGAACCATTTCCCACGCGCAAATATGATCAACAGCACCAGTATCAAATAACCAGGCGCTAATACGAGCATTAGTAAGGTACACATCAATAACATGTATATCAAATATACCTTTCACTTTGCCATCCTTCTTATCCACCAAATACTTGGGGCAGTTCCGCTTCCAGTGACCAGTTCCTTTGCAGTAGAAGCACTCAGTTTCAGGCTTAGGTCCAGACTTGGGTTTCTTCTCCTGAGCAGCAACTTTCTTGTCGTTCTTCTTGAAGTTCCCCTTCTTCCCTTTGCCCTTTTTCTCGAAACTAGTGGTCTTATTGACCATCAACACTTGATGCTCCTTCTTGATTTCTACCTCCGCAGCCTTTAGCATTGCGAAGAGCTCGGGAATAGTCTTGTTCATCCCTTGCATATTATAGTTCATCACGAAGCCTTTATAGCTTGGTGGCAGTGGTTGAAGAACTCTGTCAATGACACTATCATCAGGAAGATTAACTCCCAACTGAGTCAAGTGGTTATGGTACCCAGAGATTCTGAGTATGTGTTCACTGATAGAACTATTCTCCTCCATTTTGCAGCTGTAGAACTTGTTGGAGACTTCATATCTCTCAGCTCGGGCATTTACTTGAAATATTAACTTCAACTCTTGGAACATCTCATATGCTCCATGACGTTCAAAACTTCTTTGAACTCCCGATTCTAAGCCGTAAAGCATGGCACACTGAACTATTGAGTAGTCATCAGCTTTGCTCTGCCAGACATTCTTAACGTCATCAGTAGCATCAGCTTTGCTCTGCCAGACATTCTTAACGTCATCAGTAGCATTCTTAACGTCACCCAGTCCGTGTAGTTGCTGCCATCATCTTTCAACTTAGCTTTCTCTAGGAACACATTAAAATTCAAAGGAACGGTAGCACGGGCTATTGATCTACAATAACATAGACATGCAAAATAACTATCAGGACTAACTTCATGATAAATTAAAGTTTAATTAATCATATTACTTAAGAACTCCCACTTAGATAGACATCCCTCTAGTCATCTAAATGATCACGTGATCCAAATCAACTAAACCATGTCCGATCATCACGTGAGATGGAGTAGTTTTCAATGGTGAACATCACTATGTTGATCATATCTACTATGTGATTCACGTTCGACCTTTCGGTCTCAGTGTTCCGAGGCCATATATGCATATGCTAGGCTCGTCAAGTTTAACCCGAGTATTCTGCATGTGCAAAACTGTCTTGCACCCGTTGTATGTGAATGTAGAGCTTATCACACCCGATCATCACATGGTGTCTCGGCACGACGAACTATAGCAACGGTGCCTACTCAAGGAGAACACTTATACCTTGAAATTTAGTAAGGGATCATCTTATAATACTACCGTCGTACTAAGCAAAATAAGATGCATAAAAGATAAACATAACATGCAATCAAAATATGTGACATGATATGGCCATCATCATCTTGTGCTCATGATCTCCATCACCAAAGCACCATCATGATCTCCATCGTCACCGGCGTGACACCTTGATATCCATCGTAACATTGTTTGTCGTCTCGCCAACTATTGCTTCTATGACTATCGCTACCGCTTAGTGATAAAGTAAAACAATTACATGGCGATTGCATTGCATACAATAAAGCGACAACCATATGGCTCTTGCCACTTGCTGCTGATAACTTTGTTACAAAACATGATCATGTCATACAAAAAATTATATCACATCATGTGTAGACCATATCACATCACAGCAAGCCCTGCAAAAACAAGGTACACGTCCTCTACTTTGTTGTTGCAGGTTTTACGTGGCTGCTACGGGCTTCTAGCAAGAACCGTTCTTACCTACGCATCAAAACCACAACGATTTTTTGTCAAGTGTGCTGTTTTAACCTTCAACAAGGACCGGCCGTAGTTAAACTCGATTCAACTAAAATTGGAGAAACAGACACCCGCCAGCCACCTATGTGCAAAAGCACGTCGGTAGAACCAGTCTCATGAACGCGTTCATGTAATGTCGGTCCGGGCCGCTTCATCCAACAATACCGCCGAATAAAAGTAAGACGTTGGTGGTAAGCAGTATGACTATTATCGCCCACATCTCTTTGTGTTCTACTCGTGCATATAACATCTACGCATAGACCTGGCTTGGATGCTACTGTTGGGGAACGCGGTAATTTCAAAAAAATTCCTACGATCACGCAAGATCTATGTTGGTGATGCATAGCAACGAGAGGGGAGAGTGTGTCCATGTACCCTCATAGACTGAAAGCGGAAGCGTTTCAATAACGCGGTTGATGTAGTCGAACTTCTTCGCAATCCAAACGGTCAATTACTGAATGTATGGCACCTCCGTGTTCGGCACACGTTCATCTCGATGACGTCCCTCGTGCTCTTGATCCAGTTGAGGACGAGGGTGAGTTCCATCAGCACGACGGTGTGCCAACGGTGATGATGATGTTACCGGCGCAGGGCTTCGCCTAAGCACTACAATCGTATGATCGAGGTGTGTAATTGTGGAGGGGGGCACCGCACACGGTTGGGAGAGAAACTTGTGTGTTCTATGGTGCCCCCTGCCCCCGTATATAAAGGAGCAAGGGGGAGGCCGGCCGGCCCCTAAGGCGCGCCCCAAGAGGGGAGCCCTACTAGGACTACTAGTCCTAGTAGGATTCCACTAAGAGGGAGGGAGGGGAAGAAAGGAGAGGGAGAGGGAGAAGGAAAGTGGGGCGCCACCCCCCTTCCCTAGTCCAATTCAGGCCCAAGGGGGAGGGGGCGCGCGGCCTGCCCTGGTGAAAGGATCGAGAGAGGTGTCTAGAGGGGGGTGAATAGACTCTAAGTAAGAAAAGTTGCAGTTTTTAATCTCTTTAAGTTAAAGTGGAGTTTGGCACAAGTTTTAACATTCACAATACGTATCAAGAAAGCATGACAAGAGTATATGAGCAGCGGAAAGTAAAAGCATGCAAATTGCAAGAATGTAAAGGGATGGGATAGGAGTGTGCAAATGCAATTTGGAGACACGGAGATTTTTTTATCTGTGCTTCTGATAGGTGGTTCTATCGTACATCCACGTTGATGGAGAATTCAACCCACGAAGGGTAACGGTTGCGCGAGTCCACGGAGGGCTCCACCCACGAAGGGTCCACGAAGAAGCAGCCTTGTCTATCCCACCATGGTCGTCGCCCACGAAGGACTTGCCTCACTCGGGTAGATCTTCACGAAGTAGGCGATCTCCTTGCCCTTACAAACTCCTTGGTTCAACTCCACAATCTTGACAGAGGCTCCCAATTGACACCTAACCAATCTAGGAGACACCACTCTCCAAGAGGTAACAAATGGTGTGTTGATGATGAACTCCTTGCTCTTGTGCTTCAAATGATAATCTCCCCAACACTCAACTCTCTCTCACAGGATTTGGATTTGGTGGAAAGAAGATTTGAGTGGAAAGCAACTTGGGGAAGGCTAGAGATCAAGATATATGTGGTAGGAATGGAATATCTTGACCTCAACACAAGTGTAGGTGGTTCTCTCTCAGAAAATGTATGTTGGAAGTGTAGGCATGTTCTGATGGCTCTCTCCACGAATGAAGAGTGGGTGGAGGGGTATATATAGCCTCCACACAAAATCTAACTATTACACAAAACTTACCAAACTCGGTGGGACCAAATCGTGAAACTCGGTCAGACCGATTTAGTTCATAATGTGACCATTAGGCATTTCGGTGGGACCGATATGATCAACTCGGTAGGACCGATGTGCTAGGGTTAGGGTAAAACCTCAACTTGGTTTGACCAATTACACAAACTCGGTGGGACTGATTTGGGTAACAAGCGAAACAGAGAGTTGGCCAGGAAAACTCGGTGGGACCGATTGCATACCTTGGTGGGACCGAAGTTTTTGCAATAGGCAACAGAGAGTTTGCAAGCCCATTTCGGTGAGACCGAGATCCCATCGGTGAGACCGACTTGATTAGGGTTTCTGGCAGTGGCTATGTCAAGAGAACTCGGTGGCGCCGGATAGAAAGATTCGGTAGGACCGAGTTTGACTCTTGGTTTGGGACATATGTGGATGTGAGAAACTGGTTGAGGGCTTTGGAGCATATCACTAAGCACTTTTAGCAAGCAAGCCATTAAGCAACACCTCATCCCCTCTTAATAGTATTGGCTTTCCTATGGACTCAATGTGATCTTGGATCACTAAAAGTAAAATGTAGAGTCTTGTGCTTTGAGCTTGAGCCAATCCTTTGTCCTTAGCATCTTGAAGGGGTTCCACATCCTCTAGTCCATGCCACTCCATTGTTGAACTTATATGAAACATACTAGGTAAGATTATTAGTCCAACAAAAGATATGTTGACATTAATTACCAAAATCACCCAGGGAGCACTTGTGGTTTCAATCTCCCCCTTTTTGGTAATTGATGACAACATACATCAAAGCTTTAGATAAAGATATAGAGAATAACAAGTAATGCTTTGGAAAGACATGTAACATGCATAGGCTCCCCCTACATGTATGCAATCATGTAAATATGGAATATAGGAGCATGTGAATGCATAAGCATGACAGAGTAAGCAATGTGTTACATGTATCTTGGCTATATGTATCAGAGCAAATGATGTGAATTATAGGAAATGTACCTTCATGCTCATGAGTCCTTCTTGCAAACAGTATGTACATCAGCAAGAAATCCTCATACACATGACTGTGATGCATATAGTTACCTTGTGGTCTTGAGTTGGCTTAGGAAGGAATGAACCTACGTAAACAAGGTTAGATAACACAGATACACCTACTAGCCATAGCAAACAAAAGAAATCACAAGAGTACCAAGACTGGGATGACATGTAGAGAGTGAGTACTGAGTACCCCATTGGATATAGACATGTCCCCGAAGGTAAAGATGTGCAATGAATTCAAGGATTTCCTTCCCTTAGATGTCTTGCTCTCCCTGAATCTAGCATGGGATACTGGGAGAAGATAGGGAACAGAAAATTAGAGCAAAGAAAAGAAACAAAGCTAATGCAAACAATCAAATATGAACATGTCTTTCCCCTCTTAAAGACATGTGACTTCTCTCCTCTTGAATACCAAGCATCTGGGGTCTTTTGAAGTGATACTCCTGTCTCCTTGTAGAAGAACTCTCTCCCCCTGAGTATTCTCCCCCCTATAGAAATGATTAAGCTTTGATGTGATCTCTCTCTCCCCCTTTGACATCAATTTCCAAGAAGGGTTCTTCTGGATTTTTGTTACAAATGGGTTTGGTCCTTGAGTCACAGATCAAAGCAGCAAGTCGAACGTGATGCTGGTAGAGGACAAGAATCATTGAGTGGAGCTGGATCAAAAAGAATGCAGGAACAAGTGGCAAGCTGTCTTTCCTGCAGTGAAATCGGTGGCACCGAGTTGTGTGCTTTGGTTGCACCAAAAGAATTCGGTTGGACCGAAAACAACAGACCGGTGTGACCAAGTTCATCACAGAGAAAACACTTGTGACCTTAGCTCACTAGTCAAGTAAGATCTCACAAGGATTTGCAAGGAATTAACTGAAAGATTTGCAAAGAATTGGATGCAGGGAATGCAGAACAAAAAGAAACAGAAAATAAATCTAGATGAAGTTTTTTTTGAAAGGGGAAACAAATATGCATGAGATAAATGCAAGAGCGCAGAAAAGAACACAAGAGAACTTCATATAGAATTGGTCAGCGATAATGTCACCTATGTTAGAGTATATTGACTTAGGAGTCAAGTGAGATCACTTGATCATAGGTCATACTCATCGTTTAAGCTCAAAATGGGGTTACCATTTTTTGTTTAAGCATTTTGATGTATTCTCATCTTGTTGAGTTGCTTTGACTCATGACTTGGAGTAAAGATTCTCTAAGATGGAATAACATACCTTGGGTGGTGGTGTTGATCGTGATCATGTAGTTGAACTTGTGTGGGTTGCTCAAGGTTGATGTCGCTCATCAAGAGTTGGGAGTTCCACTTGGAATTTGAGTTCATCTACCTACATGGATTAGATTTGCAAGGAAAAGCACTTGTGTATCCAAAATGACAATCATGAAACTCAATATAGAATTTATCAAAGGATATGTTTGAAGGGTTTCGTGCTTCCTTGTCTTCAACCACCATTGTGTAGAGACTTGGTGATGTAGATATTTGCTCAAGATGTGAGTGGGTTGCAATCTCATAGATTTAGATTCATCCAAGTACCTACAAGGGTTCGATGACATGCAAGGGTGCAAATATATCCAAGACATATGAATAGCAACATGAAAGAAAAATCAAGGATTAGTCAAAGGCTCATGCCTTGCATGTATCCAAAAGGAGTTCCTACTCCAAGTTTGAAGCATCAATGATGTTCAATTCACCTCTCAAACGGCAAAACACTTTCTCATCAAGCGGTTTGGTGAATATATCCGCTAATTGCTTATCGGTGTGAACATGCATAAGATCAATGTCCCCTTTGGCAATGTGATCTCGAATGAAATGATGATGAACTTCAATATGCATAGTTCGAGAGTGTTGCACAGGATTGTGAGCAATCTTGATAGCACTTTCATTGTCACAAAGCAATGGAACATGTTTCACATATATCCATAATCCTTGAGAGTTTGGGTCATCCAAAGTAATGAGCACAACATGAACCAGCAGCAATGTATTCCGCTTCGGCGGTGGATAAGGATACCGATTTTTGTTTCTTGGAGGACCAAGACACAAGAGATCTACCAAGAAATTGACAAGTACCAGAAGTGGACTTTCTATCAACCTTGTCTCCGGCATAGTCCGAATCGGAGTAACCAACAAGATCGAAAGAAGACCTCTTAGGATACCAAATGCCAAAATTTGGTGTGTGTATTAAGTATCTCACTATCCTTTTCACAGCCTTAAGATGACATTCTTTAGGTGCCGCTTGATATCGTGCACACATGCACACACTTAGCATAATATCGGGACGAGAGGCACATAGATATAACAATGATCCAATCATGGAGCGGTAAACCTTTTGATCAACCGGTTCACCGTCTTTGGTCAAATCAAGATGTCCACTAGTAGGCATGGGTGTAGTCATACCTTTGCATTCTTGCATATTGAACTTATTGAATAAGTCCTTTGCATACTTTGTTTGAGAGACAAAGGTACCTTCCTTAGTTTGCTTGATTTGCAAACCGAGAAAGAATTTGAGTTCACTCATCATAGAAATCTCAAACTTCTCCGACATTAGCTTTCCAAATTTCTCACTAAAGTGAGGGTTAGTCGAACCAAATATAATATCATCAACATAGATTTGGCACACAAATAATTCTCCATTAACCCTTTTAGTAAAAAGAGTAGAATCAAATTTTCCAATTTCAAATCATTTTTCAATAAGGAACTTGGTCAAGCATTTATACCATGCTCTAGGAGCTTGTTTAAGACCATAAAGAGCTTTGTGAAGTTTGTAAACATGATTAGGTTTCTTAGGATTGACAAAGCCGGGAGGTTGCTTAACATAAACTTTCTCCTCTATTTCACCATTTAGAAAAGCACTTTTAATGTCCATTTGGTACAAGGTGATATCATGGTGATTAGCATAGGCAAGTAAGATGCGAATGGACTCAAGTCTAGCAACGGGAGCATATGTCTCACCATAGTTCATACCTTCGACTTGAGTGTAGCCTTGAGTGACGAGACGCGCTTTGTTGCGAACTACTTGTCCATCTTCATCTTTCTCATTGCGAAACACCCATTTGGTACCAATGATGTTGTGGTTGTTGTCGGGCTTCTCAACCAATGTCCAAACTTGATTTCTCTCAAAGTTGTGTAGCTCTTCGTGCATGGTGTTTATCCAATCCAGATCTTCTAATGCTTATTCAACCTTCATAGGTTCAATGCTAGAGATGAATGAATAATGTTCACAAAAGTTAGCCAAACGAGTTTTAGAGCGAGTGATTCTCCCAGTTTGGATATCATTGTAGATTTGCTCGATGGGATGGTCTTTGGCAACTCTTTCTCAAACTCGTGGAAGCTTTTGCTTGGATCTAGGTGGAACATCTTCTTCATCTTGTTCTTCTTCTTGGCCTTCTTCATTGTTGACGTTGTCGTTCTCTTGTCGTGGTGGAGAAGGAGGTTGTTGATGTTCATCTTGGTGTACTTGCTCGTTTTCTTTGTATTGGTGTGTACCACTTGTGGATGCTTCCGTATCAACTCTTGGTTCACCTTGTCGTGAGGAGGAAGCTTCCACTTGAACGGACGAGGTACTCTCCTTCACCTCCGTTGGACGAATCTTTCCAATAGACAAGTCTTGGATTGCTTCCGAATGGTCTTTGTCTCCTGCATCAATTGGCAATTGCTCTACTTGCGAGCCGTTAGATTCATCAAACTTCACATCTACCATCTCTTCAACCTTTCAGGTGAAATTATTGTAGACATGGTAAGTGTGAGAGTTTGAGCCATAACCAAGTAGGAAACCTTCATGAGATTTAGGAGCAAATTTAGAACGACGATGCTTATCAGGAATGTAGCACTTTGAGACGAACACTCGAAAGTATCCAACTTGGGGTTTGTTACCGGTGAGGAGCTCGTATGCCGTCTTGCCGAGTAGCTTGTGAAGATACAAGCGATTTGTTGCATGACAAGCTGTCTCAACCGCTTCCGCCCAAAAGTGCTTCGGCGTCTTGTACTCATCAAGCATCGTTCTCGCCATTTCGATGAGCGTCCGGTTCTTCCTCTCAACAACTCCATTTTGTTGAGGTATCTACATAACCGAGAACTCATGTGAAATCCCTTCTTCATCAAGAAAGGTGTCCACATTTGCGTTCTTGAACTCCGTTCCGTTGCCGTTGCGAACTTTCTTGATCTTCACTTCAAATTGATTTTGGGCCTTCCTAGCGAAGTTTTTGAAGATCTTTTGGACCTGCAATTTATCATCGAGAAAGAACACCCACGTAAATCTTGAAAAATCATCAACTATAACTAGACCAAAATAATTTCCTCCGAGACTTTTGTAAGCGTTGGGACCGAAAAGATCCATTTGAAGTAGCTCGAATGACCTCCTTGTGGTCATGATGTTCTTCACGGGATGCCTTCCTCCAACCTGTTTACCTGCTTGACATGCGCTGCAGAGTCCATCCTTATCAAATATGACATCGTAACGCCGAGGATATGATTTCCCTTAATAAGCTTGTCAATGTTTCGCATGCCCACACGACCTAACCGTCTATGACACAACCAGCCTTTAGAGGATTTAGCAATTAAGCAAGTTCTAGGTTGAGCCTTTTTAGTGAAATCAACAATGTAAAGATCACCTCTACGTATACCGTTAAAGACCATTTTATGATTGTCTCTTTAAAACACTTGGCAATCTACTTCAGTAAATAGGACATTCAAACCGAAATCAGCAAGTCTAGATACTGAAAGTAAATTGTACCCAAGAGATTCAACAAGCATGACATTTTGTATGGAGCTATCATGTGAGATGGCCACCTTACAGAGGCCAACCACCTTACCCTTTGAGTTGTCACCAAAAGTGACATACTTTCGAGGCTGTCATTTTCAGCATGCTCACGAAACATATCTTTATCTCCATTCATGTGATCGGTACATCCACTATCAAGAACCCATTCCTTTCCTCCTGCCATGTATCCCCGAAGATTTCCATAAGACCAAAATGTCTCATTACATCATCAAGATCAAAGTCACTATGATCATCCTCATCATAGTATCCATGTTCAACATAGTCATGTGATGGATCAATTCCTAGAGAGGGTGATTCATTAGAATGAGTTTGACAATAATCTTTGAGGGAGTCCTGGATTAGGGGGTGTCCGGATGGCCGGACTATGACCTTTGGCCGGACTCCCGGACTATGAAGATACAAGATTGAAGACTTCGTCCCGTGTCCGGATGGGACTTTCCTTGGCGTGGAAGGCAAGCTTGGCAATACGGATATGTAGATCTCCTCCCATTGTAACCGACTCTGTGTAACCCTAGCCCTCTACGGTGTCTATATAAACCGGAGGGTTTTAGTCCGTAGGACGAACAACAATCATACCATAGGCTAGCTTCTAGGGTTTAGCCTCTCTGATCTCGTGGTAGATCTACTCTTGTACTACCCATATCATCAATATTAATCAACCAGGAGTAGGGTTTTACCTCCATCGAGAGGGCCCGAACCTGGGTAAAAACATCGTGTCCCTTGTCTCCTGTTACCATCCGCCTAGACGCACAGTTCGGGACCCCCTACCCGAGATCCGCCAGTTTTGACACCGACATTGGTGCTTTCATTAAGAGTTCCTCTGTGTCGTCACCTTTAGGCCCGATGGCTTCTTGGATCATCAACAACGACGCGGTCCAGGGTGAGACTTTTCTCCCCAGACAGATCTTCGTATTCGACGGCTTTGCACTGCGGGCCAATTCACTTGGTCATCTGGAGCAGATCGAAAGCTACGCCCCTGGCCATCGGGTCAGATTTGGAAGTTTGAACTACACGACTGACATCCGCGGAGACTTGATCTTCGACGGATTCAAGCCACAGTCGAGTGCGCCGCACTGTCGCGATGGGCACGATCTAGCTCTGCCGCCGGACAGTGCCCAGAGGGCCGCTCAGGTGTCCGCTCCGACCCTTAGTTCGGAGCCAACTGCACCAATCGAGGACAGGTGGTTGGACGCTGCCTCGGGGGCTGCAATCTCTACGGCGATCGAGCCGAACACCAGTCTTGTCCCTCGCGAAGCACGTGACTCCAAGGTGCCGGACTCCTTTCCGGACTCCGAATCTTCCACACCCCTTCCGATCGAACCCAATTGGGCTCCGATCATGAAGTTCACCGCCGCGGACATCTTTCAGCACTCGCCCTTTGGCGACATCCTGAATTCACTAAAGTCTCTCTCTTTATCAGGAGAGCCCTGGCCGGACTATGGTCAGCAAGGTTGGGATGCGGACGACGAAGAAATTCGAAACCCACCACCACCCACTTCGTAGCCATTGTCGATGATTTAACCGACATGCTCGACTTCGACTCCGAAGACATCTACGGTATGGACGCCGATGAAGGAGAAGACAAAGAACCAGCGCCTATAGGGCACTGGAAAGCCACCTCGTCATATGACATATACATGGTGGACACCCCAAAAGAAGGGGATGGCGATAGAACAACGGAGGATGACCCCTCCAAGAAACAGCCTAAGAGCCGGCGTCAGCGGCGCCGCTCTAAATCCCGCCAAAGCAAAAACGGTGATCCGGGCACCGGAGAAAATAACACCCCGGACAGTGCCAAAGACAACCCCCTCCAGCAGGATTCAGCGCATGAGGATGGAGAAGCCAGCCCTCATGAGAGAGCGGCAGACAGAGAGGTCGAGGACGATAATTACATGCCTCCCTCCGAAGACGAAGCAAGCCTCGACGACGACAAATTTGTCGTGCCTGAGGACCCCGTCGAACAAGAGCGCTTCAAACGCAGGCTTATGGCCACGGCAAGCAGCCTCAAGAAAAAACAGCAGCAACTTAGAGCTGACCAAGACTTGCTAGCCAACAGATGGACTGAAGTCCTCGCTGCCGAAGAGTACAAACTCGAACGCCCCTCCAAGAGCTACCCCAAGCGCATGCTGCTACCCTGATTAGAGGAGGAAGCAACTAAACCTACATCACCAGCGTATGATGCGGCCGACCGGCCACCCCGTGGCCGCGACAGAGAGGCCTTTCGGCCATCGATTCAAGCCGCACCCCGGCGCCGCTCAAAAAGTACCAAGGCACGGGGAAACGCGCCAGACCTGCAAGACATATTGGAGGACAAGGCAAGGCAAACAAGATCGATCTACGGATCGCGTGGGCGCCCCACGACACGTGACGACAACCGTCACGCCGGATATGGCAAATACGGCCAGGCCGAACACAACAGACAAAGCTCATCCAAGCTACGTCGTGATATAGCCCAGTACAGAGGCGCCGCACACCCACTATGCTTCAGAGATGAAGTAATGGATCATCAAATCCCCCAGGGTTTTAAACCCATAAACATCGAATCATACGATGGCACAATAGATCCTGCGGTATGGATCGAGGATTATCTCCTTCATATCCACATGGCCCACGGTCACGACTACATGCTATCAAATACCTCCCACTCAAGCTTAAAGGACCATCTCGGCATTGGCTTAACAGCTTGCCATCAGAGTCAATTGGTTGCTGGGAGGACCTGGAATCCGCATTCCTTGACAATTTCCAAGGAACCTATGTGCGACCACCAGACACCGATGACCTAAGCCACATACTTCAGCAGCCAGTGGAATCGGTCAGACAATTCTGGACACGGTTCCTAACCAAGAAAGATCAAATAGTCGACTGTCCGGACGCAGAGGCCCTCGCAACCTTCAAACATAACATCCGAGACGAATGGCTTGCCCGGCACCTAGGACAGGAAAAGCCAAAATCCATGGCAGCCCTCACGACACTCATGACCCGCTTTTGCGCGGGAGAAGACAACTGGCTAGCTCGTAGCAATAACATGACCAAGAGCCCTGGTAATTCGGATACCAAGGACAACAATGGCAGGTCGCGTCGCAACAAGCACAAGCGCCGCATTAACGGCGACAATACTGAGGATACGGTAGTTAATGCCGGATTCAGAGGCTTTAAACCCGGTCAGCGGAAAAAGCCATTCAAAAGAAATACTCCGGGCCCGTCTAGTTTAGACCGGATACTCGATCGCTCGTGCCAGATACACGGCACCCCCGAACAACCAGCCAATCACACCAACAGGGATTGTTGGGTGTTCAAATAGGCAGGCAAGTTAAGTGCCAAAAACAGAGATAAGGGGCTACATAGCGACGACAAGGAGGAACCCCGGCCGCCGAACAACAAAGGACACAAGGGCTTTCCCCCACAAGTGCGGACGGTGAACATGATATACGCAACCCACATCCCCAAAAGGGAACGGAAGCGTGCGCTCAGGGACATGTATGCGTTGGAGCCAGTCGCCCCAAAGTTCAACCCATGGTCCTCCTGCCCGATCACTTTTGATCGAAGGGACCACCCCACTAGCATTCGTCACGGCAGATTCACCGCATTGGTTCTAGACCCAATTATTGACGGATTTCACCTCACTAGAGTCCTCATGGATGGTGGTAGCAGCCTGAACCTGCTTTATCAGGATATAGTGCGAAAGATGGGCATAGACCCCTCAAGGATTAAACCCACAAAGACGACCTTTAAAGGCGTCATACTAGGTGTAGAGACCAGTTGTACAGTCTCAGTTACACTCGAAGTGGTCTTCGGATCCCCGGATAATTTCCAAAGCGAGGAGTTAATCTTCAACATAGTCCCGTTCCGCAGTGGCTATCATGCCCTTCTTGGGCGAAGCGCATTTGCAAAGTTCAATGCGGTGCCGCACTACGCATATCTCAAGCTCAAGATGCCAGGCCCTCGAGGAGTCATTACGGTCAATGGAAACACCGAACGCTCTCTCCGAATAGAGGAGCACACAGCGGCCCTGGCGGTGGAAGTACAAAGCAGCCTCTCAAGGCAACTCTCCAGTCCGTCTGTTAAACGTCCGGACAACGTCAAGCGCGCCCGAAGTAACCTACAACAAGACCGTCTGGCACGTTCCGAGCAAGCATAGCAGTGCGGCCCCAACCCCAGCCCTCGCGAGATTGCAAAACTAGTACCACGCGTACATAATTATGCTCTGGAAATACCATGGGCATAAGGGGAGGGGCACAACCATGGCACGCCCAGAATGCGGCTCAACCGCACTAGGGGCTCCCGATTTTGTCATTTCTTTTCTTTTTTTTTTACTTTCAGGAATCCACTATTCGAAAGGCCTGTCCGGCAGTACAATCGCCGAACACACGATGCAACAGCCAGGGAGACAACAAGCCACGTCAAATATCCAGGTGGTCTCTATAACGAGCTAAATACCTGTTTTACTTAAAGTCTTGCAGCTTGCCCCTGGAGGAGGACATATCAAAAAATCCCACCTCTTGCTTATCACACTATTTGTATCGTTCTGCTTTCATGATAGTCCTTTAATAAACAATACATAGCCCTTGTCTATTATTGCATTCATTTTTTACATATGTTCAGTTATGACATTATGCAACCGTACACTTTGGTACGGCCAAAACACCAGGGGCTTAAGTACCCTAGAATACGGTGAGAGAAGACCGAACACTCTCACGAGTGCGGCACCCCGAACTTATAGCATTATATGCATCGGCTCCGAATCATGTCTTGGGTCAATAGTTGGGTTTGCCCGGCTCCCATGTTTTGGTACCTTATGTTCCGCTATATCGGCTAAGGTAGCGCTGGGAGAACTACTGCGATTGTGCCCCAATTGAGCTGGGTTAACACCTCAGCAGAGAAAGCTAAAACTGACCGTCATGATAGGGCGAGAGCCGGTCGTTGTTCGAGAGGTTTTTCGAGTCCTTAAAGACTTATGTCGCTTAGAGCGAGGAGCTGCTTTGTCCGGCCTAGGCGTGGATAGCGCCCCAAACTCGGTCTTCCGAATACTAGGGGCTTCACCGAAATTTAAAATTATAGAATTCTATGGCTAAGTGAGAGTGATAAAGCATTATAAGTCTGATTGCCTTGTTCGTTGTGCTGAGCGCCTCCCTCGAAGGACCCAAGAATGGGAACAAGAGCGCTCAGGTTTGTCCCGAATGCCCCAGCACTCGTGGCATGGGGGTAGAAGCCGACGACTTGCATCTCTCAGATTTAATAAATGGCCGCACATAAGGTAATATTTTAAATTCAAAAAGCGTTGCTTAGCGCATATGAACAAGTTTTCAGCGCACAGGATAAAAACACGAGCGAGTTTACTCAAAAATTAAATCCTTGGAACATTCGTTCGCCACAAGGCAGGCACCCTTCAGGACGCCCTCATAGTACATCTCAGGCCTGCGATGCTCCTTCCCCTCTGGTGGTCCTTCCGTCACCAGCTTCTCAGCATCCAGCTTGCCCCAGTGCACTTTAGCACGGGCAAGGGCCCTACGGGCGCCTTCGATGCATACAGAGCGCTTGATGACTTCAAGCCATGGACAGGCATCCACCAGCCGCCTCACCAGCCCAAAGTAGCTCTCGGGCAGGACCTCCCCAGGCCACAACCGGCCTATAAAGCCCTTCATGGCCTATTCGGCCACCTTATGGAGCTCGACCAGCTGCTTCAGCTGGTCGCTCAAGGGCACTGGGTGTCCGGCCTCAGCATACTGGGACCAGAACACCTTCTCCGTCGAGCTCCCTTCTTCGGCTCGGTAGAATGCGGCGGCGTCGGACACACTGCGGGGCAGATCTGCGAATGCTCCTGGAGAGCTCCGGATTCGGGTAAGTAACACGTAATTCAGTTTCACATGCTTGCTTTACATAAAGAATGCCTTACCCGCCGCTATCTTTTTCACCGCCTCAATCTCCTGGAGGGCTTTTTGGGCTTCAGCCTTGGCAGATTTGGCGCTCTCAAGTGCCGAGGCAAGCTCGGACTCTCGTGTCTTTGAGTCAAGCTCTAAACTCTCATGTTTTTTCACGAGAGCATCGAGCTCTTGCCGCACCTCCGCCACCCGCGCCTTCTATTTCTCTCGCTCGGTGTGCTCCATGGCCGCATTATCTTTGGCCTTGGACAGCACTTCCTTTAGGGTCACCACCTTGGTTGTGGCCCCTGTCACATTCACGTTGGTCCTATCACTATTTGCATCCAGGTATTTTTATATACACTTACATAAGGTACTACCTACCTTCCTTGTCCTCGAGCTGCTTCTTGGCAAGGCCGAGCTCGTTCTCGGCTGTTCGAGGCTCTACTTCAATGCATCAACCTCCGTAGTCAGTGCGGTAGAGGTCAGCAGTGCGGCCTGCATTCCTATATTGACATTTTTATGTTAGACACCTGCGTATATCTTTTTAGATCCTCAGTCCGGCTTTTCTTTCCGAACACCAAACTGAGCATCAGGGGCTACTATCTATGCGGTAACATTTTTACATGTTTTAAATACATACCTCGAAGCCTGTTAGAAGGCTGGCACAGGCTTCTGTCAGCCCGCTCTTGGTGGACTGAATCTTCTGGATCACCGCACTCATAACAGTGCGGTGCTCCTCGTCGATGGAGGCGCTGTTAAGCATCTCGAGCAAATTGTCCGGCGCCTCTGGTAGGACGGAGGCCGCCGGCATCGTAGGCTTGCCCTTCTTGCGAGGGGGCCGCCTGCCGGATTCCGGAACCACTAAAGGTTCCGGCGCGGTGTCTGGCCCAGGGCCGGACTTAGATCCCTCCGGGATTTTATCCCGTTTGAGCCTGGAGTCCGGGAGGTCGCCTTGCTGCACCTCCAGGACCACCTCCTCCTGTCTTAGCCCCTTTTGGGACTCCACCTCGACTTTGTCCATAGGGCGGGGGGAGGTAGCCGTCGGGAGTGAAAGACTATTCATATCCGACGAATCCAGGGAGCTGCTCGACGAATCGTCGAGCTGAGCCTTGGGCGGACTGCATGATTATATTCAGCGTCAGAAGGTACTGTGCAACAAAGGAATGCCGTGAGTTATTCTGGTATCCGGATACTTACGATTTTGCCAGGGGCTTGGCCCTGGATGGCCACTCCTCTCCGCCATCTTCGGCGTCGGAGGCGTAGTCCGGGAGAAGGGTCTTCCCCTTCTTGGAACCTCCGGCCTCCCCAGTCGGGGCGACCTTCCTTTTCTTTCCTCCCCCCGCTGGAGGGGGAGAGGCTTATTCTTCCTCCTCCTCGTCTTCGGAGGAGGAGTGCGCTTTCAGGTCATCGAGCAATGAGTCCGACACCACCAGGCGCTGTGAGCTCCTTCGAGTCCCCGTGGCCTTCTTCTTGGCCTTCTTCTCCGGCACCACGTGAGGTGCCGGGACCAGCAGCTTCATCAAGTGTGCGTCTGCTGGGCCTTCGGGCAAGGGAGCCAGACAATCAATCTATCCGGCCTACTTCTGCCAGTCCTGTTAAAGCAATGGGAGTTTAGATCCCGCATAGAGTCAAACTATGAAAAACAAGTACCCTGTAATGGGTAAAGTAAGCTTACCGCGCTGGCTTGGCGCTTCGCGCAGAATCCGCGATCCTCGGTAGTGGGAGGGTGGACCTTGGAGCTCTTGAAAAGCACCTTCCAAGCATCTTCGTGCGTTGTGTCGAAGAGCCTGGACAGAGTTTGGTGCTGGGCTGGGTCGAAGTCCCACAGATTAAAAGCCTACCGTTGACACGGGAGGATCCGGCGGAAGAGCATGACCTGGACTACGTTGACGAGTTTAAACTTCTTGTCCATCAGGTTCTGGACGCAGGTTTGGAGTCCGGTAGCCTCTTCCGGATTACCCCATGACAGGCCCGTCTCTTTCCATGAGGTGAGCCGTGTGGGGATGCCAGATCGGAACTCGGGGGCCGTTGCCCATTCAGGGTCACGCGGCTCGGTGATGTAGAACCACCCCGATTGCCACCCTTTGATGGTTTCCACAAAGGAGCCCTCGAGCCATGTGACATTGGCCATCTTGCCCACCATGGCGCCTCCGCACTCCGCTTGCCGGCCGGCCACAACCTTCGGCTTGACATTGAAAGTCTTCAGCCATAAGCCGAAGTGGGGCTGGATGCGGAGGAAGACCTCACACACGACGATAAACACCGAGATGTTGAGGATGAAGTTCGGGGCCAGATCGTGGAAATCCAGGCCGTAGTAGAACATGAGCCCCCGGACAAATGGGTGAAGAGGAAAGCCCAGTCCATGGAGGAAATGGGGGAGAAACACAACCCTCTCATGGGGCCTGGGGGTGGGGATGAGCTGCCCCTCATCTAGGAGCCGGTGCGCGATGTCGTTGGACAAGTATCCGACTTTCCTCAGCTTTTTGATTTGCCCCTCCGTGACGGAGGAGGCCATCCACCTGCCTCCCGCTCCGGACATGGTTGGAGAAGGTCGAGGTGGGTAGTGCGGACTTGGGCGCTAGAGCTCGAGTGTGCAGGAATGGATAAGCGAAGGAGGAGGAAGGCGTAGATGGAAAGGGTGGATCCTTATCCCCGTATATGGGCGGCTGAAACTATGTGCCCCCACCAGCCTAGTAAAACTCGCTTATCTCCCAAGCGCCGTGGTTAATGGCGCGGTTGGGTTACCCACGCCCGTATTGATGAGAATCCCTGAATAAGGGGACATGATCTCTGCTTTGACAAGACGTGCCAAGGAAACCGCCTAGCTAAACATGCTGAGGTGGGACAGTAAAACGATTCGAATAAAGGCTTGGTTGTGGCATGATGTCACGCTACAGAGTACGTCAGCAGATTAGATTTATACAAATATTATTCTCTCTACGGTGGTATGTGGAACTTATTTTGCAGAGCCGGACACTATCCTTGTGTTCAAACATCTTCTATGCAGTATTCGGAGGAGGAACCCGCCTTGCAATGCCGAAGACAATTTGCGTGCCGGACTCATTGTCATTGAAGCCTAGTTCAGGGGCTACTGAGGGAGTCCTGGATTAGGCGGTGTCCGGATGGACGGACTATGACCTTTGGCCGGACTCCCGGACTATGAAGATACAAGATTGAAAACTTCGTCCCGTGTCTGGATGGGACTTCCCTTGGCGTGGAAGGCAAGCTTGGCAATACGGATATGTAGATCTCCTCCCATTGTAACCAACTCTGTGTAACCCTAGCCCTCTCTGGTGTCTATATAAACCGGAGGGTTTTAGTCCATAGGACGAACAACAATCATACCATAGGCTAGCTTCTAGGGTTTAGCCTCTCTGATCTCGTGGTAGATCTACTCTTGTACTACCCATATCATCAATATTAATCAAGCAGGAGTAGGGTTTTACCTCCATCGAGAGGTCCTGAACCTGGGTAAAAACATCGTGTCCCTTGTCTCCTGTTACCATCCGCCTAGACGCACAGTTCGGGACCCCCTACCCGAGATCCCCCGGTTTTGATACCGACAATCTTCTTTATGAGTTCTAATAGCTTCGGAAATAATATTGCTAATAATTCTAACATCTCCTTTGGCACGCATAAGATTTGTAAGCTCAAATAGACAATCACCAAACTTAGGATCCTTGGAATTCATCTTACTCAAGGCAATAGAGTTATGGAGAATTTCATCTAGATTTATCAAGGAATAATTTGGAAAATGTTCCTCAAGAAATTTCCATATGGTGTAGGCACACTTAAGAGTAGGAAGCAACCTATCAAGTTTCTATGCAAACCTCTAGTGATAAGGTCCACAGTTCTAAGATTGCGAATCATGTCAATTGACTCATCAAGGGTAGGATGCATAGGATCAACATGAGGTGCACAAGGGCTAGTAATGTACTTGTTCAAATGATATTCATTCAAAATCACAAGCATCTCATTTTTCCACTCATGAAAATACTCTCCATCAAGTATAGGCACTCTATGTCTAAGACTCCCCAAAGTAGACTCATCCATCTTCCTCCAATGGTGTTTAACCAAAGCAATGGAGACCAAAGCTCTGATACTAATTGAAAGGATCGAGAAGAGGTGTCTAGAGGGGGTTAATAGACTCTAAGTAAGAAAATTGCAGTTTTTAATCTCTTTAAGTTGAGGTGGAGTTTGGCACAAGTTTTAACATTCACAATACATATCAAGCAAGCATGACAAGAGTATATGAGTAGCGGAAAGTAAAAGCATGCGAATTGCAAGAATGTAAAGGGATGGGATTGGAGTGTGCAAACGCAATTTGGAGACACAGAGATTTTTTTTATCCGTGGTTCTGATTGGTGGTGCTATCGTACATCCACATTGATGGAGACTTCAACCCACGAAGGGTAACGGTTGCGCGAGTCCACGGAGGGCTCCACCCACGAAGGGTCCACGAAGAAGCAGCCTTGTCTATCCCACCATGGTCGTCGCCCACGAAGGACTTGCCTCACTCGGGTAGATCTTCACGAAGTAGGCGATCTCCTTGCCCTTACAAACTCCTTGGTTCAACTCCACAATCTTGACGGAGGCTCCCAAGTGACACCTAACCAATCTAGGAGACACCTCTCTCCAAGAGGTAACAAATGGTGTGTTGATGATGAACTCTTTGCTCTTGTGCTTCAAATGATAGTCTCCCCAACACTCAACTCTCTCTCACAGGATTTGGATTTGGTGGAAAGAAGATTTGAGTGGAAAGTAACTTGGGGAAGGCTAGAGATCAAGATATATGTGGTAGGAATGGAATATCTTGACCTCAACACAAGTGTAGGTGGTTCTCTCTCGGAAAATGTATGTTGGAAGTGTAGGCATGTTCTGATGGCTCTCTCCACGAACGAAGAGTGGGTGGAGGGGTATATATAGCCTCCACACAAAATCTATCTGTTACACAAAACTTACCAAACTCGGTGGGACCGAATCATGAAACTCGGTCAGGCCGATTTCGTTCATAATGTTACCGTTAGGCATTTCGGTGGGACCGATATGATCAACTCGGTAGGACCGATGTGCTAGGGTTAGGGTAAAACCTTAACTCGGTTTGACCGATTACACAAAATCGGTGGGACCGATTTGGGTAATAAGCAAAACAGAGAGTTGGCCAGGCAAACTCAGTGGGACCGATTGCATACCTCGGTGGGACCAAAGTTTTTGCAATAGGCAGCAGAGAGTTTGCAAGCCCATTTCGGTGAGACCGAGATCCCATCGGTGAGACCGACTTGATTAGGGTTTCTGGCAGTGGCTATGTCAAGAGAACTCGGTGGCGCCGGATAGAAAGATTCGGTAGGACCGAGTTTGACTTTTGGTTTGTGACATATGTGGATGTGAGAGAGTGGTTGAGGGCTTTGGAGCATATCACTAAGAACTTTGAGCAAGCAAGCCATTAAGCAACACCTCATTCCCTCTTAATAGTATTGGCTTTCCTATGGACTCAATGTGATCTTGGATCACTAAAAGTAAAATGTAGAGTCTTGTGCTTTGAGCTTGAGCCAATCCTTTGTCCTTAGCATCTTGAAGGGGTTCCACATCCTCTAGTCCATGCCACTCCATTGTTGAACTTATCTGAAACATACTACTCCCTCCGTTCCTAAATATTTGTCTTTCTAGAGATTTCAACAAGTGACTACATACGGAGCAAAATGAGTGAATCTACACTCTAAAATATGTCTATATACATCTGGATGTGGTAGTCCATTTGAAATCTCTAAAAGACAAATATTTAGGAACGTTGGGAGTAGGTAAGAGTATTAGTCCAACAAGAAATATGTTGACATTAATTACCAAAATTACCCAGGGAGCACTTGTTATTTCACCTGGCCGCCCCTCTCTCTCTCTCCACCAAGGCCCAATGTGGCCCATTAGTTCACCGGGGTTTCCGGTAACCCCTCCTGCACTCCGGTTTTATCCAAAACTTTCCGGAACACTTCTGGTGTCCGAATATAGCCATCCACTATATCAATCTTTATGTCTCGACCATTTCGAGACTCCTCGTCATGTCCGTGATCTCATCCGGGACTCCGAACAAACTTCGGTCATCAAAAACACATAACTCATAATACATATCGTCATCGAACGTTAAGCGTGCGGACCCTACGGGTTCGAGAACTATGTAGACATCACTGAGACACATCTCCGATAAATAACCAATATCGGAACCTGGATGCTCATATTGGCTCGTACATATTATATGAAGATCTTTGTCGGTCAAACCGCATAACAACATACGTTTGTTCCCTTTGTCATCGGTATGTTACTTGCCCGAGATTCGATCGTCGGTATCATCATACCTAGTTCAATCTCATTACCGGCAAGTCTCTTTATTCTTTCTATAATACTTCATCCCGCAACTACCCCATTAGTCACAATGCTTGCAAGGCTTATAGTGATGAGTATTATCGAGAGGGCCCAGAGATGCCTCTTTGAAACACGGAGTGACAAATCCTAATCTCGATCTATGCCAACCCAATAAACATCTTCGGAGACACATGTAGAGCATCTTTATAATCACCCATTTACGTTGTGACGTTTGATAGCACACAAAGTGTTCCTCCGGTATTCGGGAGTTGCATAATCTCATAGTCCGAGGAACATGTATAAGTCATGAAGAAAGCAGTAGCAATGAAACTGTAACGATCAATGCTAAGATAACGGATGGGTCATGTCCATCACATCATTCTCCTAATGATGTGATCCCGTTCATCAAATGACAACACATGTCTATGGCTAGGAAACATAACCATCTTTGATTAATGACCTAGTCAAGTAGAGGCATACTAGGGACTTATATTTTGTCTATGTATTCACACATGTACTAAGTTTCTGGTTAATACAATTCTAGCATGAATAATAAACATTTATCATGAAATAAGGAAATAAATAATAACTTTATTATTGCCTCTAGGGCATATTTCCTTCACAAATAACAAAGAGTCTCTTGTGTCCCCAACACACCCAATACAATGACTAATTGTATAGGTGCCTGATAACCCACAAGTGTAGGGGATCGCAATAGCTTTCGAGGGTGAAGTACAACCCAAATTTATTGATTCGACACAAGGGGAGCCAAAGAATATTATTGAGTATTAGCAGTTGAGTTGTCAATTCAACCACACCTGGATAACTTAGTATCTGCAGCAAAGTATTTAGTAGCAAAGGTGGTACGATAATAAAGGTAACGGTAGAAACAGTAAAGATAATGTTTTGGGGTTTTTGTAGTAGTTGTAACAGTAGCAACGGAAAAGTAAATAAGCGAAAAACAATATATGAAAAGCTCGTAGGCAATGGATCAGTGATGGATAATTATGCCGGATGTGATTCCTCATGCAATAGTTATAACATAGGGTGACATAGAACTAGCTCCAATTCATCAATGTAATGTAGGCATGTATTCCGTAAATAGTCATACGTGCTTATGGAAAAGAACTTGTATGACATCTTTTGTCCTACCCTCCCGTGGCAGCGGGGTCCTAGCGGAAACTAAGGGATATTAAGGCCTCCTTTTAATAGAGAACCAGACCAAAGCATTAACACATAGTGAATACATGAACTCCTCAAACTACGGTCATCACCGAGAAGTATCCCGATTATTGTCACTTCGGGGTTGTCGGATCATAACACATAATAGGTGACTATAGACTTGCAAGATAGGATCAAGAACACACATATATTCATGACAACATAATAGGTTCAGATCTAAAATCATGACACTCGGGCCCTAGTGACAAGCATTAAGCATAGCAAAGTCATAGCAACATCAATCTCAGAACATAGCAGATACTAGGGATCAAACCCTAACAAAACTAACTTGATTACATGGTAAATCTCATCCAACCCATCACCGTCCAGCAAGCCTACGATGGAATTACTCACGCACGGCGGTGAGCATCATGAAATTGGTGATGGAGGATGGTTGATGGTGACGACGGCGACGAATCCCCCTCTCCGGAGCCCCGAACACACTCCAGATCAGCCCTCCCGAGAGAGATTAGGGCTTGGCGGCGGCTCCATGTCGTAAAACGCGATGAAACTTTCTCTCTGATTTTTTTCTCCCCGAGACGGAATATATGGAGTTGGAGTTGAGGTCGGAGGAGGTCCAGGGGGCCCACGAGATAGGAGGCCGCGCCCTAGGGGGGCGCCCCCTGTCTCGTGGACAGGCTATGGGCCCCCTCGCATTAATTCTTTCGCCAAAAATTCTTATTAATTCCAAAAGTGCCTCTATGGGTTTACAGGACATTCCGAGAACTTTTCTTTTCTACAAATAAAACAACATCATGGTAGTTCTACTGAAAACAGCGTCAATCCGGGTTAGTTTCATTCAAATCATGCAAGTTAGAGTCCAAAACAAGGGCAAAAGTGTTTGGAAAAGTGTTTGGAAAAGCACCTTTAAAGATCAAGGACTGACTAAACATTGTAATTCATGGTAAAAGAGATCCAATCAAGTCATACCCAATATAAACCAATAATAATGAATGCAAATGACAATGTGCTCTCCAGCGGGTGCTTTTAATAAGAAGGGTGATGACTCAACATAAAAGTAAATAGATAGGCCCTTCGCAGAGGGAAGCAGGGATTTGTAGAGGTGCCAGAGCTCGATTTTAAAATAGAGATTGAATAACATTTTGAGCGGCATACTTTTGATGTCAACGCAACAACTATGAGATGGATGTATCTTCCATACTACATGCATTATAGGCAGTTCCCAAACAGAATGGTAAAGGTTTATACTCCCCCAACCACCAACAAGCATCAATCCATGGCTTGCTCGAAACAACGAGTGCCTCCAACATACAACAACCCTGGGGGAGTTTTGTTTAATTATTTTGATTTGCTTTGATCTTTTTGGATCATGGGACTAGGCATCCCGGTTACCGGCCCTTTCTCGTGAATGAGGAGCGGGGTCCACTCCTCTTGAGAATAACCCACCTAGCATGGAAGATATAGGCAGCCCTAGTTGTAACATGAGCTGCTCAAGCATACAAAACAGAATTTCATTTGAAGGTTTGGAGTTTGGCACATACAAATTTACTTGGAACGGCAGATAGATACCGCATATAGGAAGGTATAGTGGACTCATATGGAACAACTTTGGGGTTTAAGGAGTTTGTATGCACAAGTAGTATTCCCGCTTAGTACAGGTGAAGGCTAGCAAAAGACTGGGAAGCGACCAACTGAGAGAGCGACAACACTCGTAAGCATGCATTAAAATTAATTCACACCAAGTACAAGCATGAGTAGGATATAATCCACCATGAACATAAATACCGTGAAGGCTATGTTGATTTTATTCAACTACATGCGTGAACATGTGCCAAGTCGAGTCACTCAATTTATTCAAAGGAGGATACCATCCCATCATACCACATCATAATCATTCTAATAGCATGTTGGCACGCAAGGTAAACCATTATAACTCATAGCTAATCAAGCATGGCACAAGTAACTATAATCTCTAAATGTCATTGCAAATATGTTTACTTCATAATAAGCTGACTCAGGAACGATGAACTCATCATATTTACAAAAACAAGAGAGGTCGAGTTCATACCAGCTTTTCTCATCTCAATAAGTCCATCATATATCGTCAATATTGCCTTTCACTTGCACGACCGAACGATGTGTATAATAATAAGAGTGCACGTGCATTGGACTAAGCTGGAATCTGCAAGCATTCAACTCTAGAGAGAAGACAAGTAATATGGGCTCTAAATTAAATAAACAATCATGCATATAAGAGCCACTAAGCATTTTCAATATGGTCTTCTCGACCCCCAAAGGAAAGAAAAGAAAATAAAACTATTTACACGGGAAAGCTCCCAACAAGTAAAAGAAGAACGAGAAATCTTTTTGGGTTTTCACTTTAATTCTACTACAAGCAAGGAAATTAAACTAACTAATTTTTTGGTTTTTCCCAAGGTTTATCAAACACACAAGAAGAAAACTACAAAAAGAAATTTAAACTAACATGGATAATACAATGAAAGAGTATGAGCACCGACGACTAGTGTGTGAACATGAATGTAAAGTCGGTGAGAAATACGTACTCCCCCAAGCTTAGGCTTTTGGCCTAAGTTGCTTTAATACCAAGGACCGGCACTACTCTCTCTGGTGTAATGAGAGGTATAATCAAGATACCACTGGCTGGTCATCTCCGGATCCCACTGGACAGATGATGCACGATAAGGGTCCAGCTCAGGTTCCGGCTCAGGTTCAGGTTCTGGAGTAAAAGCTTGGGCTCGATGGTTGTTCACCGCTTCCGGTGTGACAAGAAATTTTTCTGCAAGCAAATCAAACAACAGAGGCGCAGGCAAAATAAAAATCTCAAAAAGTTTTTTATTGAATCTAAGTTTATACAAAAGTATCTTTTCTTCGTTGTCAACAATAAACTTGTGTGCTACCATGCTCTTGTAATCTAAAATGTGAGGAGGTAATTTCGTCTCCTCTTCCTCATGGTGCCTAATGGGTATCTGAAAATGTCTAGCAAGACGTGCAGCATAGATACCTCCAAATATGGGACCTTTTGTATGGTTCAGGGCTAGTCATTTAGCAACAACAGAACCCATATTAAAAGTATTGTCCCCAAGCAAAGCATGTTGAATAATGATAATATCAGGAACGCTCAAATTCCCACTATTTCCATGACCAATCAAGCATCTACTAGCAAATATAGCAAAATAGCGTAAAACAGGAAAGTGTATGCTAGAGACCTTCGCCTCAGAGCCCTTCTTTGGCTCCTCTACAGCTATAGTATTAACAAAGCTACCCACATCTTCATGATGGGGTTCATCTAATTCTCCCTCATAAGGTATCCTACATACTGCACAAAAATGACGTAAAGACATTTCTTTGAATTCATCATATAAATGAAATGATACTGCAGGCGGTGATTTATTAGGATAATAATAAAAGTTTTGCACGAAAGTATTCGTAAGTAAGAGATACTGATCGATTCGCTCGTTGATGAAACCGGTGAGGCCTGCAGTCTCGATTAAAGCATAAAAGTCTTCATGGATTCCGGCTTCTTTCAAGAAATCCTCGCATGGCCATTCACACGACCGTACTTCCGCTAAGTGAGGAAGATTATACTTGGCTTTTTCCTTCTCTTTGGCTTGTTTTCCTCAGAGCTTTGGCTAGAAGAGCCTTTAAAGAGCCTCCTTGAAATTTTCTGAAATTTTCTGAAATTTTAGTAACTTCAAAATAAAAGTGAATAAAACTAAACATGATTGATAGCAACTACTCCTACAAGTGCCTAGAGCCCATATCATGCATTGGAATATCTTGGGACCTCAAAAATTTAACATGCAAGCTCAAGAACATGGTCACCTAAGCAGCAAAGATTTGCAATGAATAAAGCACTAGAACAAAAACTAATTGGACCAATGGAGGAGCCACATACCAAGCAACAATCTCCAAAACAGTTTTGTTAATGGAGCTTTGAGCTAAGAGATCGAAAATCGTAGCAAAACGAGCTAGAACTCGTGCTTGAGCTATATGGGGATTTTTCTAGGTAGAAGATGAAGTGTGTGGGTGCTGGCATAAGTGGAGGGGAGCCACCAGGGGCCCACAAGACAGGGGGCGCGCCCTACAGGGGGGCACCCTCATCTCTCGTGGCCTGGTGCTTGCCCCTCCTGTAGTGTTTTCAGTGCCTAAAATCCGCAAATATTCCAGAAAGAATCATACTAAATTTGCAGGGCATTTGGAGCACTTTTATTTTCGGACTATTTTTTAATGCACGAATAATTCAGGAAACAGACGGATAATACTATTTTTGCTTTATTTATTCTAAATAACATAAAGTAAAAAGAGGGTACAGAAGGTTGTGCCTTCTAGTTTCATCCATCTCGTGATCATCAAAATAAACCCGCTAACAAGGTTGATCAAGTCTTGTTAACAAACTCATTCCGAATAACACGGAACATGAGAAATTTAGAATAACACTAAGTTACCTCAACGGGGATATGAAAATCCCCAACAATAAGAATATCATATTTTTTTCTTGACAGTAGGAAGAGGAAATTCAAAACCTCCAAAAATGATAGTTGGAACTTTTTCAATAGAATTGATGCTATGAACTTGAGATTGTTTCCTCGGAAAGTGTACCGTATGCTCATTACCATTAACATGAAAAGTGACATTGCCTTTGTTGCAATCAATAACAGCTCCTGCAGTATTTAAAAAGGGTCTACCAAGAATAATAGACATACTATCGTCCTCGGGAATATCAAGAATAATGAAGTCTGTTAAGATAGTGACATTTGCAACCACAACAGGCACATCCTCACAAATACCGACAGGTATAGCAGTTGATTTATCAGCCATTTGCAAAAATATTTCAGTAGGTGTCAACTTATTCAATTCAAGTCTACGATATAAAGAGAGAGGCATAACACTAACACCGGCTCCGAGATCACATAAAGCAGTTCTGACATAATTTCTTTTAATGGAGCATGGTATAGTTGGAACACCCGGATCTCCAAGTTTCTTTGGTATTCCACCCTTAAAAGTGTAATTAGCAAGCATGGTGGAAATTTCAGCTTCCGATATCTTTCTTTTATTTGTGATGATATCCTTCATATACTTAGCATAAGGATTTACTTTAAGCATATCAGTTAAGCGCATACGTAAGAAAATAGGTCTAATCATTTCAGCAAAGCGCTCAAAATCCTCATCATCCTTTGACTTGGATGGTTTAGGAGGAAAGGGCATGGGTTTCTGAACCCATGGTTCTCTTTCTTTACCATGCTTCCTAGCAACAAAATCTCTCTTATCATAACGTTGATTCTTTGATTGTGGGTTATCAAGATCAACAGCAGGTTCAACCTCAACATCATTATATTTGCTAGGTTGAGCATCAACATGAACATTATCATTAACATTATCACTAGGTTCATGTTCATCATCTGATTGTGTTTCAGCATCAGAAATAGAAATATCATTGGGATTCTCAGGTGTGTCTACAGTAGGTTCACTAGAAGCATGCAACGTTCTATCGTTTTTCTTTTTCTTCTTCTTAGAAGAACTAGGTGCCTCTAAATTATTTCTCTGAGAATCTTGCTCGATTCTCTTAGGGTGGCCTTCAGGATACAAAGGTTCCTGAGTCATTCTACCAGTTCTAGTAGCCACTCTAACGGCAAAGTCATTTTTATTATTCAATTCATCAAGCAAATCATTTTGAGCTTTGAGTAGTTGCTCAGCTTGAGTAGCTACCATAGAAGCATATTTGATAACGCGGTGAAGTTCATCTTTAACTCTAGCCAGATTATCACCTACGCATCCTATCTCGAAAGCATTATTCTTTAACTCTCTACCAACATAAGCATTAAAACTTTCTTGTCTAGCCATAAAGTCATCAAATTCATCTAAGCATGGGATATGAAATTTAGTAGAGGGTATTTCAACTTTATCATATCTATAGAGAGGATTTACCTTTACTACCTGTGTCGGGTTATCAAGACAATGTGGTTCTTCAGGCGGTAAATTAAGACCATGTATTTCTTCAATAGGTGGTAAATTCTTAACATCTTCAGCTTTAATACCTTTTTCTTTCATTGACTTCTTTGCCTCTTGCATATCTTCATGACTGAGAAATAAAACACCTCTCTTCTTCGGAGTGGGTTTAGGAATAGGCTCAGGAGTTGGCTCAATTGGTTCAGGAATTACTTCAGGAACTGGCTCAGGAAGAGTCCAATTATTTTCATTAGTCAACATATTATTCAATAATATTTCAGCTTCGTCGACTGTTCTTTCCCTGAAAACACAACCAGCACAACTATCCAAGTAGTCCTTGGAAGCATCAGTTAGTCCATTATAAAAGATATCAAGTATTTCATTTTTCTTAAGAGGATGATCAGGCAAAGCATTAAGTAACCGGAGAAGCCTCCCCCAAGCTTGTGGGAGACTCTCTTCTTTGATTTGCACAAAATTATATATTTCCCGCAAAGCAGCTTGTTTCTTATGAGCAGGGAAATATTTAGCAGAGAAGTAATAAATCATATCCTGGGGACTACGCACACAACCAGGAGCAAGAGAATTATACCAAGTCTTAGCATCACCCTTTAATGAGAACGGAAATATCTTAAGGATGTATAAATAGCGAGACTTCTCATCATGAGTAAATAGGGTAGCTATATCATTCAACTTGGTAAGATGTGCCGCAACAGTTTCAGATTCAAGGCCATAAAAAGGATCAGATTCAACTAAAGTAATAACCTCAGGATCAACAGAGAATTCATAATCCTTATCAGTAACACAGATAGGTGAAGTAGCAAAAGCAGGATCAGGTTTCATTCTAGCATTAAGAGACTGCTGCTTCCATTTAGCTAATAATTTCTTAAGATCATTTCTATCATTGCAAGCAAGAATTTCCATAGCAGCTGCTTCATTCATAACATAACCCTTAGGAACAACAGGTAATACATAATCATTGGGGGAACGTTCATCATCACTATCATCAATAATAGGTTCTTCAATATTTTCATTCCCCCTAACTCTAGCAAGTTGTTCATCAAGAAATTCACCTAATGGCAAAGTAGTATCACGCACAGAAGTAGTTTCATCATGCATAGCAGAAGTGGCATCATCAATAACATACGACAAGTCAGAATTCATAGCAGTAACAGGTTTAGGTGTCGCAAGCCTACTAATAACGGAAGGAGAATCTAGTGCAGAGCTAGATGGCAGTTCCTTACCTCCCCTCGTAGTTGAGGGCAAAATCTTGGTCTTAGTGTCTTTCAAGTTCTTCATAGTGATCAACAGATATAAATCCCAAGTGACTCAGAGAATAGAGCTATGCTCCCCGGCAACTACGCCAGAAATTAGTCGTGATAACCCACAAGTGCAGGGGATCGCAACAGCTTTCGAGGGTGAAGTACAACCCAAATTTATTGATTCGACACAAGGGGATCCAAAGAATATTCTTGAGTATTAGCAGTTGAGTTGTCAATTCAACCACACCTGGATAACTTAGTATCTGCAGCAAAGTATTTAGTAGCAAAGGTGGTATGATAATAAAGGTAACGGTAGCAACAGTAAAGATAAATGTTTTTGGGTTTTTGTAGTAGTTGTAACAGTAGCAACGGAAAAGTAAATAAGCGAAGAACAATATATGAAAAGCTCATAAGCAATGGATCAATGATGGATAATTATGACGGATGCGATTCCTCATGTAATAGTTATAACATAGGGTGATACAGAACTAGCTCCAATTCATCAATGTAATGTAGGCATGTATTCCGTAAATAGACATACGTGCTTATGGAAAAGAACTTGTATGGCATCTTTTGTCCTACCCTCCCGTGGCAGCGGGGTCCTAGCGGAAACTAAGGGATATTAAGGCCTCCTTTTAATAGAGAACCGGACCAAAGCATTAACATATACTGAATATATGAGCTCCTTAAACTACGGTCATCACCGAGAAGTATCCCGATTATTGTCACTTCGAGGTTGTCGGATCATAACACATAATAGGTGACTATAGAATTGCAAGATAGGATCAAGAACACACATATATTCATGAAAACATAATAGGTTCAGATCTGAAATCATGACACTCGGGCCCTAGTGACAAGCATTAAGCATAGCAAAGTCATAGCAACATCAATCTTAGAACATAGTGGATACTAGGGATCAAACCCTAACAAAACTAACTTGATTACATGGTAAATCTCATCCAACCCATCACCGTCCAGCAAGCCTACGATGGAATTACTCATGCACGGAGGTGATCATCATGAAATTGGTGATGGAGGATGGTTGATGATGACTACGGTGACGAATCCCCCTCTCCGGAGCCCCGAACGGACTCCAGATCAGCCCTCCCGAGAGAGATTAGGGCTTGGCGGCGGCTCCGTGTCATAAAACGCGATGAAACTTTCTCTCTGATTTTTTTCTCCCCGAGACAAAATCTATGGAGTTGGAGTTGAGGTCGGAGGAGGTCCAGGGGGGCCATGAGATAGGAGGCCGCATCCTAGGGGGGGCGCCCCCCTGTCTCGTGGACAGGCTGTGGGCCCCCTGGCATTAATTCTTTCGCCAAAAATTCTTATTAAGTCCAAAAAGTGCCTCCATGGATTTCCAGGACATTCCGAGAACTTTTCTTTTCTACACATAAAACAACATCATGGCAGTTCTGCTGAAAACAGCGTCAGTCCGGGTTAGTTTCATTCAAATCATGCAAGTTAGAGTCCAAAACAAGGGCAAAAGTGTTTGGAAAAGTAGATACGTTGGAGATGTAACAGTGCCCTAGCGAAGAGATGGTGATAAAAGTGTAATATGGATGGTAGAAATATATTTTTATAATCTGAATAAATAAAAACAGCAATGTAGCAATCGATAAAAGTGAGCACAAACAGTATTGCAATGCTTGAAAATGAGGCCTAGGGTCCGTACTTTCGCTAGTGCAATCTCTCAACAATGCTAATCTAATTGGATCATATAACCATCCCTCAACGTGCGATGAAGAATCACTCCAAAGTTCCTATCTAGCGGAGAACATAAGAAGAAATTGTTTGTAGCTATTCTTTCTGATCAATCTATCCAAGAGTTCTACTTAAATAACACCAAGTTATTCTTTCTGATCGATCTATGAAGAGTTTGTACTAAAATAACACCAAAGCAGATTCAGATTCATAATACTCAATCCAACACAAAGAACCTCCAAGAGTGCCCCAAGATTTCTATCGGAGAAACAAAAGACAAGAACGTGCATCAACCCCTATGCATAGATTACCCAATGTCACCTCGGAAATCCGCGAGTTGAGTGCCAAAACATATCTCAAGTGAATCAATATAATACCCCATTGTCACCACGGGTATTCATATGCAAGAAATATATCAAGTGCTCTCAGATCCATAAAAGTATTCAATCCGATAAAATAAATCTCAAAGGGAAAACTCAGTTCATCACAACAAGATAGAGAGGGAGAAACACCACATGATCCAACTATATTAACAAAGCCTGCGATATATCAAGATCGTGCCATATCAAGAACACGAGAGAGAGAGAGATTAAACACATAGTTACTGGTACAAACTCTCAGCCCCGAGGGTGGACTACTCCCTCCTCATCATGGTGGCCGCCGGGATGATGAAGATGGCCACCGGTGATGGTTTCCCCCTCCGGCGGAGTGCCGGGATGGGGTATAGATTGGTTTTTCGTGGCTATAGAGGCTTGTGGCGGCAGAACTTTTGATCTAGAGTTATTTCTGATGGTTTCTCTATTTATAGGATTTTTTGGCATCGGTTTCACGCAAAGATGGGCCTCGAGGTGAGCACAACCCACCGGGGCAAGCCCGCCCCCTCAGGCGTGCCCTGGTGTCTTGTGCCCTACTATTTCACCTTCTGGTCCTTCCACAAAGCTTCGGGGGTCTCTTTTGTTCCAAAAAATCATCAAAAAGTTTCAACTCATTTGGAGAACTTTCATTTCTTCATAAAAAACAACACCACGGTAGTTCTGCTAAAAACAACATCTGTCCGGGTTAGTTCTATACAAATCATACCAAAACCATTGAAAGTTGTTGTAAACATGGCATGAATACTTCATAAATTATAGATACGCTGGAGACGTATCAATAACCAATAGTGGAACCTGGATGCCCCTATTGGTTCCTACATATAATACGAAGATCTTTATTGGTCGAACCATTATGGCAACATACGTAATTCCCTTTGCCTGTCGGTATGTTACTTGCCCGAGATTCGATCGTCATTATCTTCATATCTAGTTCAATCTCATTGCCGGCAAGTCTCTTTACTCGTTCCGTAATACATCATCTCATAACTAACTCCTTAGTCATTTGCTTGCAAGCTTATTATGATGTGTATTACTGAGAGGGCCCAGAGATACCTCTCCGATACTCGGAGTGAAAAATCCCAATCTTGATCAATGCCAACTCAACAAACACCTTCGAAGATACCTGTAGAGCATCTTTATGATCACCCAGTTATGTTGTGATGTTTGATAGAACACAAGGTATTCCTCCGGTATTCGGGAGTTGCATGATCTCATGGTCGAAGGAACATGTATTTGACATTCAAGAAAGCAGTAGCAATAAACTGAATCATCATATGCTAAGCTAATGGATGGGTCTTGTCCATCACATCATTCTCCTAATGATATGATCCCATTATCAAATGACAACACATGTCTATGGTTAGGAAACCTTAGCCATCTTTTCTCAATGAGCTAGTCAAGTAGAGGCTTACTAGGAACATGGTATTTGTTTATGTATTCACACATGTATTTAAGTTTCCGATCAATACAATTCTAGCATGAATAATAAACCTTTATTGTGAATAAGGAAATATAAAATAACAACTTTATTATTGCCTCTAGGGCATATTTCCTTCAGTCATCCCAAAACTAATGTCTTAAATCAAAGAAGAATTTTTTCTTTTGTTGGTATGTAAACTAGGTGGTGTGTATTTAGCAACAATGTAACTAGCATAGTCAGCATACCAAGGAGTATTATGAGAAACATTTATTGCAGCTAGTTGTTCATCAAGAAAGCTATCATCAATAGGTAGCGGGTCATTAAGAATATTCTCTAACCTACACAAGTAATTAGCTACGGGGTTCTCAGCTCCTTTCCTATCAGTGATATGCAAATCAAATTCTTGTAGCAAGAGAAACCACCTAATGAGTCTAGGTTTAGCATCTTTCTTTTCCATAAGATATTTTATAGCAGCATGATCAGTGTGAACAATTACTTTGGAATCAACAATGTAAGATGTGAATTTATCAGAAGCAAACACAACTGCTAAAACTCTTTTTTAGTAGTAGCATAATTTGTTTGGGCATTGTCTAGAGTTTTGCTAGCATAATGAATAACATTTAGTTTCTTATCAACTCTTTGTCCTAGAACAGAACCAACATCATAATCACTAGCATCACACATAATTTCAAAAGGCAAGTTCTAATCAGGTGGTTGAACAATAGGTGCAGAAGTTAAGGCTTTCTTAAGTGTTTCAAAGGCTTCTACACAATCATCAGCAAAAACAAAAGGAACATCCTTTTGTAAAAGATTAGTAAGAGGCCTATAATTTTTAGAGAAGTCTTTAATAAACCTCCTATAAGAACCAACATGATGAAGGAAACTATGAATACCTTTAATATCTCTAGGACATGGCATTTTCTCAATTGCATCAACTTTAGACTTATCCACCTCAATACCTCGTTCAGAAATTTTATGCCCCAAGACAATACCTTCATTAACCATAAAGTGACACTTCTCCCAATTCAAGACAAGATTAGTTTACTCACATCTCTGCAAAACTCGATCAAGGTTGCTTAAGCAATCATCAAAAGAAGTTCCATAAACAGAAAAAATCGTCCATGAAAACCTCAACAATCTTTTCACAAAAATCAGATAATATAGCACTCATACATCTTTGATAGGTAGCAGGTGCATTGCATAAACCAAAAGGCATACACCTATAAGCATAAGTTCCAAAAGGGCAATTAAAGGTGGTTTTCTCTTGATCAGGTTGTGAAACAGGTATTTGAGAAAACACAGAATATCCATTAAGGAAGCAAAAGTGTGTGTGCTTAGATAATCTTTCTAACATTTGATCAATAGTAGACAGAGGGTAATGATATTTTCTAGTTGCTTTATTTAGTTTCCTAAAATCAATTACCATTCTATAGCCAGTAACAATTATTCTTTGTGGGATAAGTTCATTTTTATCATTAGGAACAACAATGATACCTCCTTTCTTAGGGACACAATGAATGGGACTTACCCATCTACTATCAGCTATGGGATAGATTATACCTGCTTCCAGAAGCTTTAGTATTTCAGTTCTTACCACTTCTTTCATCTTAGGATTCAAACGTCGTTGATGATCAACAACGGGTTTGGCATCAGGTTCCATATTAATCTTGTGCTGAAAGAGAGTGAGACTAATGCCCTAAAGATCATCAAGAGTATATCCAATAGCAGCATGGTGCTTTCTCAGAGTTTTTAATCATCTTTCTTCTTCATGCTCTGAAAGGTTAGCACTAATAATAATAGGATATATCTTTTTCTCATCAAGATAAGAATATTTCGAAGTGTCAGGCAATTGTTTTAATTCAAACACAGGATCACCTTTAGGTGGAGGAGGACCTCCTAAAGTTTCAATAGGCAAATTGTGTTTGAGCCGAGGTCGTTGTTCAAAGAAGATTTTATCTATTTCATTTCTTTCATGCATATGCATATCATTTTCATGGTCTAGTAAATATTGTTCTAGTGGATCAGTAGGAGGCACAGCAGTAGAAGCAAGACCAATTATTTCATCCTTACTTAGGTAATTCTTTTTTATGATGTTGTCTATTAAACTTGGAAAAATTAAATTCATGAGACTCGTCACCAAAGAACACTAACAGTTTGTTTATGACAATCTATAGTAGCATTGACAGTGTTCAAGAAAGGTCTACCAAAGAGAATGGGACAAAAGTCATCTTGTGGGGAACCAAGAACTAGAAAATCAGTAGGGTATTTTATTTTCCCACGCAAGACTTCAACATCTCTAATAATCCCAAGTGGTGTGATGGTGTCTCTATTAGCAAGTTTAATAGTAACATCTATGTCTTCTATTTCAATGAGTGCTATGTCATCCATAATTGCTTCGTAAAGAGTAAAAGGAATGGTGCTCACGCTAGCACCTAAGTCACATAAACCATGATAAAAATGATCTCCTATTTTAACTGAGACAATAGGCATGCCAACAACAGGTCTATGTTTATCTTTTTCATCGGTTTTGGCAATTCTAGCAGGTTCACCGCAGAAGTAAATAACATGCCCATCAATATTTTCTACTAGGAGATCTTTAACCATAGCAACACTAGGTTCCACTTTAATTTGCTCAGAAGGTTTAGGTTCTTCAATATTACTTTTGTGAACCACATTTGAAACTTTAGCATGTTCCTTTATCCTAATAGGGAAAGGTGGCTTTTTGATATAAGAAGTAGGCACAACTGGGCCAACATTATAAATAATAGTTTCATCTTTAACTATGACCGATTCTTTAATTTCTTCTTTAATAGGTGGGTGATATTTAAACCACTTCTCCTTAGGGAGATCAACATGAGTAGCAAATGATTCACACAAAGAGGCTACTATCTCAGAGTCAAGTTCATATTTAGTGCTAAACTTCTGAAAAGAATCGATATTCATAAAAGATTTAACACAATCAAACTTAAGCTTAATACCTGAATCTTTACCTTCGTCGAGTTCCCAATCTTTAGAGTTACATTTAATTCTTTATAAAATATCCCACCTAAATTCAATAGTCTTGTTCATAAAAGAACCAGTACAAGAAGTATCGAGCATGGATTGATCATCATGAGAAAGCCGAGCATAAAAATCTGAATAATAATTTCTCTTGAGAGCTCATGATTGGGGCATGAATATAACATTGACTTAAGCCCCCCAAGCTAGAGAGATACTTTCTCCTTCACGAGGACAAATATATATATATATAATTCTGATCACAATGAACTAGATGCATAGGATAAATTTTTTTGGTGAAATTCCAATGTCGATTCCAGTTCCAAGATCCAATATCATCGCATAGCCTATACCATGTCAATGCTTTTCCCTTCAAAGATAAAGGGAAAGCCTTCTTAGCTTCATCTCCGTACAAACACGCAAGCTTAAATAATTCACAAATTTCATCCACATAGATTAAGTGCATATCTGGATGTTTGGTTCCATCTCCTGCATAAAGATTAGCTAGCAGTTGTTCTATCATACCAGAAGGAATTTCATAACCAATATTTTCAGTAGGTGTAGTAAGTTGAGGGGCAACTAATTGTGGTTCCGGTCAAGGTGAAGATACCCGAACAAACCCCTCAAAGGATTGTTTTCCATAGTAGCAAGTGACAATAAATTTCATAACGTAGTATAAAGTTTTCCTTGTCGATTTCCACTTACCAAGAGCGCTTCACTCCCCGATATTGGTGCCAGAAAATAGCCTTGATGACCCACAAGTATAGGGGATCTGAAAGTGCAACTAATCCCTAGGTGGTTTTGGTAATTCTTAACAACATATAGTTCATTGAACTAATGCTCTTTTAAGATAATCATTTCAGCAAGTTCAATGATTGGCATGGCATGGACTAGAGATGTGGAACCCTCAAAATGCAAAGGATATATATTGGCAACAAGCTCAAGACTCTACATTTTCATTTTAGTGATCCAGATCACATTGAGTGTTGGGGAACGTAGTAATAATTCAAAAAAATCCCTACGTGTCACCAAGATCAATCTAGGAGATGTTAGCAACGAGAGAGAGAGAAGGGAGTGCATCTTCATACCCTTGAAGATCGTTAAGCGGAAGCGTTACAAGAATGCGGTTGATGGAGTCGTACTCGTGGTGATTCAAATCGCGGAAGATCCGATCTAGCGCCGAACGGACGGCGCCTCCGCGTTCAACACATGTACAGCCCGGGGACGTCTCCTCCTTCTTGATCCAGCAAGGGGAGAGGAGAAATTGAGGGAGAGCTCCGGCAGCAAGACAGTGTGGTGGTGGAGCTTGTGGTATTCCTGTAGGGCTTCGCCAAGCACTACGGAGGAGAAGGAAGAGTCGGAGGAGGGAGGGGTTGCGCCAGAGAAGGGGGTGCGGCTGCCCTCTCTCTCCATCACTATATATAGGGGGGAAGGGGGGAGGAGGAGGCGCCCTAGGGTTTCCCTAGGGGAGGTACGACGGCCACAGGGGAAACCCTAGATGGGTTTGGGCACCCCCACTCCTAGGAAACTTGCCCCCCAAGCCGGGAGGGGTGGCTGCCCTAGGGGAGGCGCCCCCACCTCTCCAAGTTATGTGAGATGGGGTGGGAGGGGCGCTCAGCCCCTTAGTGGCCTGATGTGCCCCCTCTTGGCCCATAAGCCCCCCCCAACGCTTGTCGGGGCCTCCGAAACCCCTTTCAGACACGCTGGTCGTCACCCGGTACCCCCGGAACAATTCCGGACTCCAATACCCTTCATCCAATATATCGATCTTCACCTACGGACCATTCCGGAGTTCCTTGTCACGTCTGGGATCTCATCCGGGACCCCGAACAGCCTTCGGTAACCACATACTATTTCCCATAACAATTCTAGTGTCACCGAACCTTAAGTGTGTAGACCCTAAAGGTTCGGGAACCATGCAGACATGACCGAGACGTTCTACAGCCAATAACCAACATCAGGATCTGGATACCCATCTTGGCTTCCACATGTTCCACGATGATCTCATCGGATGAACCACGATGTCGGGGATTCAATCAATCTCGTATACAATTCCCTTTGTCCACCAGTATGTTACTTGCCCGAGATTCGATCGTCGGTATCTCAATACCTCGTTCAATCTCGTTACTGGCAAGTCTCTTTACTTGTTCCATAACGCATGATCCCGTGACTAACTCCTTAGTCACATTGAGCTCATTATGATGATGCATTACCGAGTGGGCCCAGAGATACCTCTTCGTCATATGGAGTGACAAATCCCAGTCTTGATTCGTGCCAACTCAACAGATACCTTCGGAGCTACCTGTAGTGCACCTTTATAGCCACCCAGTTACTTGTGACATTTGGTACGCCCAAATCATTCCTATGGTATCCGGGAGTTGCACAATCTCATGGTCTAAGGAAATGATACTTGACATTAGAAAAGCTCTTAGCAAACGAACTACACGATCTTTTGCTATGCTTAGGATTGGGTCTTGTCCATCACATCATTCTCCTAATGATGTGATCCCGTTATCAATGGCACCCAATGTCCATGGTCAGGAAACCATAACCGTCTATTGATCAACGAGCTAGTCAACTAGAGGCTCACTAGGGACATGTTGTGGTCTATGTATTCACACATGTATTATGGTTTCCAGTTAATACAATTATAGCATGAACAATAGAGAATTATCATGAACAAGGAAATACAATAATAACCATTTTATTATTGCCTCTAGGGCATATTTCCAACAGTTTCACACTTGCACTAGAGTCAATAATCTAGTTCACATCACTATGTGATTGTAATGAATCCAACACCCATGGGGTTTGATCATATCTCGCTAGTGAGAGAGGTTATTAGTCAATGGATCTGAACCTTTCAGATCCGCGTGTGCTTTACAAATCTCTATGTCATCTTGTAATGCCGCTACCACGCGCTATTTGGAGCTATTCCAAATAACTGTTCTACAATATGAATCCGGTTTACTACTCATAGTCATCCAGATTAGTACCAAAGTTTGCATCGACGTAACCCTTTACGACGAACTCTTTTACCACCTCCATAATCGAGAAAATTCCTTAGTCCACTAGTTACTAAGGATAACTTTGACCGTTGTCTTGTGATCCATTCCTGGATCACTCTTGTACCCCTTGACTGACTCACGGCAAGGCACACTTCAGGTATGGTACACAACATAGCATACTGTAGAGCCTACGTCTAAAGCATAGGGGTCGACCTTCGTCCTTTCTCTCTCTTATGCCATGGTCAGGTATTGAGTCTTACTCAGTACTCACACCTTATAACACAACCAAGAACTCCTTCTTTGCCAATCTATTTTGAACTCCTTCAAAATCTTGCCATGGTATGTATTTATTTGAAAGTACTATTAAGCATTTTTTGATCTATCCTTATAGATCTTGATTCTCAATGTTCAAGTAGCTTAATCTAGTTTTTTTATTGAAAAACACTTTTCAAATAACCCTATATGCTTTCCAGAAATTCTACATCATTTCTGATCAACAATATGTCAACAACATATACTCATCAGAAATTCTATAGTGCTCCCACTCACTTCTTTGGAAATACAAGTTTCTCATAAACTTTGTATAAACCCAAAATCTTTGATCATCTCATCAAAGTGTATATTCCAACTCTGAGATGCTTACTCTAGTCCTTAGAAGGATTGCTGGAGCTTTGCATACTTGTTAGCATCTTATAGGATTGACAAAACCTTCTGGTTGTATCATATACAACCTTTCCTCAAGAAATTCGTTGAGGAAACAATGTTTTGACATCCTATCTACAAGATTTCATAAATAATGCAGTAACTGCTAATATAATTCCAATAGACTCTTAGCATCGCTACGAGTGAGAAAGTCTCATCGTAGTCAACTCCTTGAACTTGTCAGAAAACATCTTAGCGACAAGTCGAGCTTTCTTAATGGTGACACTTACCATCATTGTCCGTCTTCCTTTTAAAATCCATCTGTACCCAACAGCCTTATGACCATCAAGTAGTTCTTCCAAAGTCTACTTTTTGTTTTCATACATGGATCCTCTATCGGATTTTATGGCCTCAAGCCATTCATCGGAATCCGGGCCCACCATCGCTTCTCCATATCTCGTAGGTTCATTGTTGTCTAGCAACATGACCTCCAAGAATGGATTACCGTACCACTCTGAAGTAGTATGCGTCCTTGTCGACCTACGAGGTTTGGTAGTGACTTGATCGAAAGTTTCATGATCACTATCATCAGCTTCCACTTCAATTGGTGTAGGCACTACAGGAACAACTTCCTGTGCCCTGCTACACACTGGTTGAAGTGACGGTTCAATAACCTCATCAAGTCTCCATCATCCTCCCACTCAATTCTTTCGAGAGAAACTATTCCTCGGGAAAGGACCCGTTTCTAGAAACAATCGCTTTTGCTTCCAGATCTGAATTAGGAGGTATACCCAGCTGTTTTGGGTGTCCTATGAAGATGCATTTATCCGCTTTGGGTTCGAGCTTATCAGGCTAAAACTTTTCCACATAAGCGTTGCAGCCCCAAACTTTTTTTAAAAACGACATCTTAGGTTTCTCTAAACCATAGTTCATACACTGTCATCTCAACAGAATTACGTGGTGCCCTATCTAAAGTGAATGTGGTTGTCTCTAATGCCTAACCCATAAACGATAGTGGTAATTTGATAAGAGACATCATGGTATGCACCACATCCAATAGGGTGCAGCTATGATGTTCGGACACACCATCACACTATGGTGTTCCAGACGGTAGTAGTTGTGAAACAATTTCCACAATGTCTTAATTGTGTACCAAAACGCGTAACTCAGATATTCATCTCTATGATCATATCATAGACATTTTATCCTCTTGTCATGACGAACTTCACTCTGATATTACTTGAACCTTTCAATAATTCAGACTTGTGTTTCATCAAGTACATATACTTAGAATCTACTCAACTCATCTGTGAAGTAAGAGTATAACAATATTCACTGCGTGCCTCAGCACTCATTGGATTGAACACATCAAATGTATTACTTCCAACAGGTTGCTCACTTGTTCCATCTCACTGAAAACGAGGCCTTTCAGTCATCTTGCCCATGTGGTATGATTTGCATGTCTCAAGTGATTCAAAATCAGGTGAGTTCAAACAATCCATCTGCATGGAGTTTCTTCATGCGTATATACCAATAGACATGGTTCGCATGTCTCAATCTTTTCAAAAAATGAGTGAGTCCAAAGATCCATCAACATGGAGCTTCTTCATGCATTTTATACCAATATGACTCAAATGGCAGTGCCACAAGTATGTGGTACTATAATTTGTCACACCCTAGCTAGTTATGCATTAGAGTGTTGCATCATGTTTACTCATTCATCAGAAACTTGAAATGGGGATGACAGAACCCCCAGTCCCCTCTGAAACCAACTAGGGTTTACTAAAATAATCTTTCAATGAACCTGAAATGCCCTTCTAAAATGCCCATCATTTTGCCTTGGTTCAGAACCTCTGCCAAAAGTGGTGCACATTTTCCTAGGCCATCCTAGGGTTTTGAATTAAATCATAACTATTTGAATTTGGGCATTTAAAATTATATAAAATATTTAAATGCTCAAATATCTCCAAACTAAAATGTTTCATGTTGGAAATAATCCAACTATGGACCAGGAGTAGTTTGGTGAATTTTGGAGTTGCCTAGGTATTTTATTTAATTCAACAAAGTTGCAGTTATATTAAATAAAAACAGAAAACAGAAAAGAAAGGGGAAGACTTACCTGTGCGGCCCAGCCAGCAACCGACCCAGCCCAGCCGGCCCAGCACTGTGCTGGCCCGTGCCAGCCAGCTGCTTCCCCTCGCCAGAGCAGGCAGGGAGGTGAGCATGGCGCGCCCGAGCTCGCCACGCACCACCCAGCCTCTCTGCATCGCCCTGGTCGCCGTTGCGCCGCGTGGATCGTCTTCTGGTCGTCGCCCCGACCTCGCCGACACCCCATTCACTCTCCCCCGGCTCTCCCTCACTCTCTCTCTCTCACGGCCGAAGCTCACCGTCGCCGCCGTTCGCCTTAGCCACCGTCTCCGACCACCCCTCGCTTCCCCGACCAGCTCAGAAGCTCCGCCTCGACTCCTTCTTCCTCCCCATCGCTCCACGGGTCCCCGGAAGCCCTGCATCGCCGCCACGTCGCCGTTCCCCTCTTCGGACTCCGACCACCGTCGCCGTCAAATTCGTCGTCTCCGACGCGTCCCCGAGCCCGCTTCGACGCCCACTGCAACCGCGGTGACCTACGCCACCGTTTCCCCCTTCTCCCCTGCTCTCTCCCGACCCCTAGGCCCTAGCCCCACCGCGGCCGAAAGCTTCACGCCGCCGGCGATGTCGCCGTCGTGGCCACGATCGCCGTAGCGCCCAACCGAGCACGCCATCGTGCTCCACATCTCACTAGGAGCACGTAGCACGCTCCAACACCCCCCCTAACACTCTGCAACACCGTTCCCGTGCACGACCGAACCCCGGCCGCCGCAGCCGAGCTCGCCGCCGTCGACTCCGGCCACCCCGACCCCAACGGACTCCGCCAAGAGCCGCGGGTCGTCCTCAGCTTCACTCCGGTGGCCTCCGCGGTTCATTTGGTGGCCGAAACGACCAAAACCACTATCGCCGCCGCACTGATGGTCGCCGCCGGCCAGAACTCCGGCGAGCTGACATGGCCTAGTTAATTAGCCACTAAACCACCACCTACTGACGCTGACAAGTGGGCCCCAGGGCTTAGTCAAAGCTAACCAGCCCGGGTCAACACGGGATTAGCCCCTGTGTCACTGACGTGTGGACCCCACACGTCAGGTTTGACCCGAGCCAGCCCTGTTGACCTGCTGATGTCACTGTGACGTCAGGCTGACGCAGTAAATGATATTTCTGGATTTAAATTAAATCAGGAAATTCCAGAATATTGATTAAACTTCAAAAATTCATAACTTTTATTCTGTAACTCCAAATTGGACAAATTATATATGAAAAATGATCAGAAAAATCCAATCTATCCATCTGTACTATTTTCATGCATGATCCAACAAGTTAAATGGATGTTTTAATCAGAACAAGGAAAAGCACTTTAAAAGGCCATATTTGAAATTGAAATTTGAATCTTTGATTCAAATTTGTTCAAACCCTTCTGGCTTTAGCTGCATTAGCCCAACACACTCATATTGCCATGTTTCATGCATGCATCATATTGTTGCACATTGTTTGGTGATGCCTGTGTATCGTTATCCTTTACGACAGGATCTGTCCCCGAGGAGTACCGTGACTACCCTAACGAAGAACCGTATCCGTGCATCGAACCATCAGGCAAGCAACCAACCATTTGATCATATCGATACAATCCCATGTTCTCGCTCCTGCTCTCTTTTACTGCATTAAGACAACGCGATTCAAACTGCTGTGTGCTACGGTAGTTGAACCCATTTCCTCTGCATGACCTGTCATTGCCACAGTAACTAGATGAAACCCACTAGCATGTGTAGGAGTTGATTGAGCCATATGTATGTGTTGTCCCTACCTTGCTATGCCTGCTATGCTTAGAGTCGTGTCAGGTCTGGTTCATCTGGGTGATGGGCTAGAGTGAAATGATTATGTCGGTAATGAGAGTGGTGTGGTGAACACGATTTGGTAAAGGTATCGATGAGAGGCCATGTAGGAGTACATGGTGGGTTGTTTCATTGAAGCCGACCTTAAGCACTGAGATCTGTATGTGTGATTTAAGAATCAGCTACTACCATGCATTGGGCCCGAAACCAATGGACCCTCTCGACTTCTTATTCACCCTAGTTCTCCATCCAGGAGTTGCAAGTAGTTTCTGGTGTTTGTAGCCTACTGGAGGCCGTGGACAGCGCTGACCGTAGGGGTGGGCTGTGATGCGGTAGGTACGTGGCCGGGTGTACCGAATACCCGTTAGGTATCTCGGGAACCCTGTTCACATCGTTCGGGGCCGTATGGGAAACCTCGGCCGGACTCCCTGCGGATGGAACCTGAATAGGCGATAAACCTGGACTGGAGGCTTAGGTGATTAGGTAGGTCGTGGCCGACACCCACGTTGGGCTTCCGCTTGAAGGTTGCCGAGTACATGTCGTGTAAACGACGGTAAGTGGTGAGAGCGTGTATGAAGAAGTACCCCCTACAGGGTTAACATGATCTATTCGAATAGCCGCGTCCGCGGTAAAGGACTACTTGGTTGCCTATACAGTTCATAGACAAGTAAATGGAAACTACTAAAAGCCTCAAGATAAGTGTGAGTGCCGAGGATGGCTCCTCCGTAGGAGGACGGAGGTGGATCCTCGGTAGTGTATTGAAGTGGTGAATAGTGTACTCGTGTGCGCAAAACTATTTCAAGTTGAAGTATCGTAGGATAGCCTAGCCAAGAGTCAAAGCTGGCTTGCTGCAATAACTCCACCAACCCTTCTTGATACTATGCATGTATGTAGGATCTGATGTAAGTCTTGCTGAGTACCTTTGTACTCATGTTGCTATAATCTACATTTTTACAGAAGACGCTGCAACCCCTTCTGATGGGTTCTATGTAGACGTTGACATCAACGAGTAGGCTAAAGACCCAGGTGGTGACCCTGAGCTTGTGAAGGACCACATAGTATAGTCAGAGGCTTTCCAAGCCTCTTTTATTTTACTAGTTGTCTGTACTCAGACAAGTTACTTCCGCTGCTGGCTTGTATGATTGTATGACTTGTATGTTGGGTCGTGAGACCCGTACCTTTGTGTGTATGTTATGTATGGCTCACTGAGCCTTAAATAAAGTACTTGTGTCATAGAGTCATGTTGTGATGCTTCGTTGTATTTGCACATATCGAGCATATTGTGTGTATGATTGAAATGCTTGGTATGTGTGGAATCTGACTATCTAGTTGTTTATCTTTAGTAGCCTCTCTTACCGGGAAATGTCTCCTAGTGTTACGCTGAGCCATGGTAGCTTGCTACTGCTCTGGAACACTTAGGCTGGCCGGCATGTGTCCTTCTTCGTTCCTGTGTCTGTCCCTTCGGGGAAATGTCACGCTTTGAGTACCGGAGTCCTGTTAGCCCGCTACAGCCCGGTTTACCGGAGTCCTGCTAGCCCAGTGCTACAGCCCGGACCCACTTGCTGATGACCGACACGTTCGAAGCTGGGTCATGGATGCCTGTCCCTGTAAGTCTGTGCCACTTTGGGTTTACGACTAGTCATGTCAGCCCGGGCTCTTTATCATATGGATGCTAGCGACACTTTCATATACGCGAGCCAAAAGGCGCAAACGGTCCCGGGAAAAGGTAAGACGACACCCGTGGGGATACCGTGCGTGAGGCCGCAAAGTGATATGAGGTGTTACCAGCTAGATCGATGTGACATCGAGTCGGGGTCCTGACATAATTACTATCTTATATCTTTTGGCACGAACATGTGTATCACTACGATCGAGATTCAATAAACCATTCATTTTCGATGCAAGACCATTGAAGGTATTATTCAAATAAACAGAGTAACCATTATTCTCCTTAAATGAATAACTGTATTGCGATAAACATAATCCAATCATGGCTATGCTCAACGCAAACACCAAACCCGATGGTAGAGGGAGCATGCGATGTTTGATCACATCAACCTTGAAAACACTTCCAACACATATCGTCATCTCGCCTTTAGCTAGTCTCCGTTTATTCCGTAGCTTTTTATTTCGAGTTACTAACACTTAGCTACCGAACCGGTATCTAATAGCCTGGTGCTACTAGGAGTACTAGTAAAGTACACATTAATACAATGTATATCCAATATATTTCTGTCGACCTTGCTAGCCTTCTCATCTACCAAGTATCTAGGGTAGTTCTGCTTCAGTGACCGTTCCCCTCATTACAGAAGCACTTAGTCTCAGGTTTGGGTTCAACCCTGGGTTTCTTCACTAGAGCAGCAACTGATTTGTCGTTTCATGAAGTATCCCTTCTTGCCCTTGCCCCTCTTGAAACTAGTGGTTTTACAAACCATCAACAATTGATGCTCCTACTTGATTTCTACTTTCGCGGTGTCAAACGTCGCGAATAGCTCAAGGATCATCATATCTATCCCTAATATGTTATACTTCATCACGAAGCTCTAGTAGCTTGGTGGCAGTGACTTTGGAGAACCATCACTATCTCATCTGGAAGATTAACTCCCGCTCGATTCAAGCGATTGTAGTACTCAGACAATCTGAGCACAGGCTCAACAATTGAGCTTTTCTCCCTTACTTTGCAGGCTAAGAAACTTGTCAGAGGTCTCTCACCTCATGACGTGGGCACGAGCCTGAAATCCCAATTTCAGCTCTTGGAACATCTCATATGTTCCTCGATGTTTCAAAAATGTCTTAGGTGCCTCAATTCTAAACCGTTTAACATTATGCACTGAACAATCATGTCATCATTAAAACGTGTATGTCAGATGTTTGCAACATCCACAGACAACGTTTGAGGTTCAGCACACCGAGCGGTACATTAAGGACATAATCTTTCTATGCAGCAATGAGTACAATCCTCAGTTTACGGATCCAGTCCGCATAATTGCTACTGTCAACTTTCAACTAAAATTTTCTCTAGGAACATATTTAAAACAGTAGAACTAAAGTGTAAGCTATGGCATAATTTGCAAAGACCTTTTGACTGTGTTCATGATAATTAAGTTCATCTAATCAAATTATTTAATGAACTCCCACTCAGACAGACATCCCTCTAGTCATCTAAGTGATACATGATCCGAATCAACTAGGCCGTGTCCGATCATCACGTGAGACGGACTAGTCATCATCGGTGAACATCTTCATGTTGACCGTATCCACAATATGACTCATGTTCGACCTTTCGGTCTCTTGTGTTCCGAGGCCATGTTTGTACATGCTAGGCTCGTCAAGTCAACCTAAGTGTTTTGCATGTGTAAATCTGGCTTACACCCGTTGTATGTGAATGTTAGAATCTATCACACCCGATCATCACGTGATGCTTCGAAACAATGAACTTTCGCAATGGTGCATATTTAGGGGGAATACTTTCTTGAAATTTTAGTGAGGGTTCATCTTATTTATGATACCGTCGTTCTAAGCAAATAAGATGTAAACATGACAAACATCACATGCAAATCATAAAGTGACATGATATGGCCAATATCATCTTGCGCCTTTGATCTCCATCTTTGAGGCGCAGCATGATCACCTTCGTCACCGGCATGACACCATGATCTCCATCATCGTGTCTTCATGAGGTTGTCTCACCAACTATTACTTCTAGTACTATGGCTAACGGTTAGCAATAGTAAAGTAATTACATGGCGTTTTCAATGACACGTAGGTCATACAATAAATTAAGACAACTCCTATGGCTCCTGCCGGTTGTCATACTCATCGACATGCAAGTCGTGATTCCTATTACAAGAACATGATCAATCTCATACATCACATATATCATTCATCACATCCTTTGGCCATATCACATCACACATCATACCCTTCAAAAACAAGTTAGACGTCTTCTAATTGTTGTTGCATGTTTTACGTGGCTGTTATGGGTTTCTAGCAAGAACGTTTCTTACCTACGCAAAAGCCACAACAGTGCTATGCCAATTGCTATTTACCCTTCATAAGGACCCTTTTCATCGAATCCGATCCGACTAAAGTGGGAGAGACAGACACCCGCTATCCACCTTATGCAACAAGTGCAAGTCAGTCCGTGGAACCTATCTCACGTAAGCATACATGTAAGGTCGGTCCGGGCCGCTTCATCCCACAATGCCGCCGAACCAAGATATGACTAGTAACGGAAAGCAAATTGAACAAACCAACGCCCACAACTACTTGTGTTCTACTCGTGCATAGAATCTACGCATATACCTAGCTCATGATGCCACTATTGGAGAACGTAGTAATAATTAAAAAAATTCCTACATGTCACCAAGATCAATCTAGGAGATGCTAGCAATGAGAGAGAGAGAAGGGAGTGCATCTTCATACCCTTAAAGATCGCTAAGCAGAAGCATTACAAGAACGCGGTTGATGGACTCATACTCGCGGCGATTCAAATCATGGAAGATCCGATCTAGCGCCGAATGGACGGCGCCTCCGTGTTCAACACACGTACAGCCCCGGGACGTCTCCTCCTTCTTGATCCAGCAAGGGGAGAGGAGAAATTGAGGGAGATCTCCGGCGGCACGACGGTGTGGTGGTGGAGCTTGTGGTATTCCTGCAGGGCTTCGCCAAGCACTACGGAGGAGAAGGAAGATTTGGAGGAGGGAGGGGATGCGTTAGGGAAGGGGGTGTGGCTGCCCTCTCTCTCACTCACTATATATAGGGGGAAGGGGGGAGGAGGAGGCGCCCTAGGGTTTCCCTAGGGGAGGGGCGGCGGCCACAGGGGAAACCCTAGATGGGTTTGGGCGCCCCCACTGTCGATGTCAAAACCGGTGGATCTCGGGTAGGTGGTCCCGAACTGTGCATCTAAGGCTAATGGTAACAGGAGACTGGGGACACGATGTTTTGCCCAGGTTCAGGCCCTCTCGATGGAGGTAATACCCTACTTCCTGCTTGATTGATCTTGATGATATGAGTATTACAAGAGTTGATCTACCATGAGATCGTAGGGGCTAAACCCTAGAAGCTAGCCTATGGTATGATTGTTGTTGTCCTACGGACTAAACCCTCCGGTTTATATAGGCACTGGAGGGGGATAGGGTTACACAGAGTTGGTTATAGAGAAGGAGATCTACATCCGAATCGCCAAGCTTGCTTTCCATGCAAAGGAGAGTCCCATCCGGACACGGGACGAAATCTTCAATCTTGTATCTTCATAGTCCAACAGTCTGGCCAAAGTACATAGTCTGGTTGTCCGGATACCCCCTTATCCAGGACTCCCTCACTAGCCCCTGAACCAGGCTTCAATGATGATAAGTCCGGTGCAGAGATTGTCTTCGGCATTGCAAGGCGGGTTCCATCTCCGAATACTTCAAGACAAATTCCGAACACAAGGATCGTGTCCGGATCTGCAAGACAAATTCCACACACCGCCTTAGAGAGAACAATAATTCATGAATCAAATCTGCTGACAATTCTTTGTAGCGTGACATCACGCCGTGGCCCGGCTTTTATTCGAACCGTTTTTTATAACCAGCCACCGTACACATTGCGAGGCGGCCTCTTTGGCATGTCTTGTCAAAGCAGAGATCGTGTTCCCCTTATCACGAGATTCTCATCAATACGGGTGTGGGTAACCCAACCGCACCATTAATCGTGGCGCTTGGAAACTGAATAATGTTGACAGGCAAGTGGGGAGGCGCACATTTTCTCACTGTCTTTATAAAGGGACAAGGATCCCCCGTTTTCACCCACGCCTTCTTCCTCCTTTGCTCATCCATTCTCGCACTCTCGAGCGCTAGCACCCAAGTTCTCACCTTCTCTGTAGGACAATCCATAGCATGTCCGGAGCGGGAGGCAAGTGGATGGCCTCCTCTGTTACAGAGGAGGATATCACCAAGCTTCGGGCGGCTGGATACCTGGCCAAAAGCATCGCGCACAGGCTTCCGGCGGAGGGACAGATCATCCCTACGCCGAAGTCTCGGGAGAGAGTAGTATTCCTCCCTCATTTCATCCGCGGACTAGGATTTCCACTCCACCCGTTCGTCCGCGGGCTCATGTATTACTATGGCTTAGATTTCCATGATCTGGCCCCAAATTTCGTCCTCAACATCTCTGCGTTTATCATCGTGTGCGAGGCCTTCCTCCGCATCAGGCCCCACTTTGGCCTGTGGCTGAAAATCTTCTGCGTGAAGCCGAAGATCGTTGGCGGCCAGCAGGCGGAGTGCGGAGGCGCCATGGTGGGCAAAATGCCCAATGTTACATGGCTTGATGGCTCCTTTGTGGATACCGTGAAAGGGTGGAAATCAGGGTGGTTCTACATCACCGAGCCGCGCGACGCCAATTGGGTGGCGGCCCCCAAATTCCGATCCGGAATCCCCATGCAGCTCACCTCTTAGGAGAAGAAGGGCTTGGCCTGGGGCGAACCCGTGGAGCTGACCGGACTCGAGACCTGCATCAAAGGTATGAGGGACAAGAACATCAAGCTTGTCAACATGGTCCAGGTCATGCTCGTCCGCCGGATTCTCCCATGTCAAAGACGGGCATTCAATATGTGGGAGTTCGATCCAGCCGAACACCAGATGCTGCATGAGCTCTTCGACACGACGCATAAGGACGTCTGGAAGGTGTTGTTCAAGACCAGCGAAGTTCCTCCTCCCATTTCCGAGGACCGCGGGCTCAGCGCAAAGTGGCTCGCCAATTCGGTAAGTCCTCTAACCATCACAAGATGTACCTTTCCCGGCGTGTTCGTGGGAGGATTCTAAGTCACCATGCTGACAAAACAGGAGTATGTGAAGACGGCGGAGCAGATCGACTGTCCGGCTCCGCTGCCCGAAGATCTAGCGACCGCACTCCTGGCGGAGATGCTGGCTCCGGCGCCTTATACAGTGTCGGAGAAGAAGGCCGAAAAGAAGGCCACGGGGACCAGGAAGGGTCTCCGGTGCGAGGTCGCATCGGATGCCTCGCTCGAAGATGATGAGGAGCACTCCTCCCACGAAGGGGAGGAGAAGAAGAAGAGGAGGAGGAGGGCCGCCCCATCTGGGGAGGCCGAAGGGTCCAAGAAAGCGGCCGCGGGGACCAGGAAGGGTCTCCGGTACCAGGCCATAGTAGACTCGTCGTCAGAAGATGGCGAGGCAGATTCCTCCCATGGAGACGGGGAGGAACACGAAGAAATGCCCCCTCCCCGCATGGGGGAGGAGAAGAAAAGGAAAGCCACCCCACAGGGGGAGGCTAGGACGCCGAAGAAGGGAAAGGTATCCCTTCCGGACCACTCCACCACAATCACCTACAGCGAGGAGGAGTGGCTTCCCAGGGGGAACCCCAGGCGAAATCATAAGTACCCGCACTCTATAATATTTTCGTGTGACTCTAACTTTCTGGTTCGTAATAACACCGAACACGTGTATGCAGTCCGGCCAGGTCCAATCTCGGGGCATCCTCTTCGGATGGGTCCTTGAGTGCGTCGGAGATGGATTTGCTCCCAACGGCCACCTCCCCACGACCTGCGGATGACACCGAGGTGTTGTCCCAAAAGATATCAGAGCAGGGGGCGACGCTTCCGGGGATGCCCTAAGGCAAAATCCCAGACGCCGGGCACATGGGGGGTAAGACCCCCATGGATTATGTGGACGGGAGCCGCAGCAAGTCTGGCTCCCCGCCAGTTACTGCACCGGAGCCTTCACGGGTTCCGGATTCAAGTGAGCAGCCCCTCGCTAAGGAGGGCGAGACGGCCATGCCGATGACCTCCACCCAGCCGGAGGCACCGGATAATTTGCTGGAAGTGCTTCGCAGCGCTTCCCTCGATGAAGAGCACCGTACTCTCCTGGGTACGGTGATTGAGAGGGTCCAGTCCGCCAAAAGCGGGTTGACTGAAGCCTGCACCAGCCTCCTAACAGGCTTTGAGGTAAGTAATGAAAAGTGTGAGAAAATATCACCCAATAGACAGTAGCCCCTGATACTCTGTTTGGTGTTTCGAAAAGAAAAAACCAAATGGAGGGTCAATTTTTAATCCGCAGGCCGTCGCTGCGCGCACAGCTGAGGTTGCCGGACTCAGGCAGGACCTAGGGCAAGCCACAGAAGAGCTCGGCCTCATAAAGAGGTAGCTCGAGGAGAACAAAGGTAAGTGATACCCCGTTCGTGTGTCATGTAGAAAATAAAAATTGGTGGTGCTAACAAGAAGCGTCATGATTTTTAATAGGGGCAGCGACCAAAGTGGCAACCCTGAAGAAAGCATTGTCCGAAGCCGAGGCCAAGGCGGCCACAGAGTGCACCGAGCATGAGAAACAAGATGCTCGGGTGGGGGAGGTACAGCAAGAGCTCCAGGAGTTCAGCAAGAAGTTCGAGTCCTTGGAGCATGACTTCAAGACACGGGCGTCCGAGCTTGCCAAAGCCCTCGAGAGTGCGAAAGATGCCAAGGCCGAAGCCCAAAAGGCCCTCCAGGTAATCCAGGCGGCCAAGAAGATAGCGGTGGGTAAGGCATTTATTATGCAAAGCAAGCATGTGGAGGAGACATTTCTTTTACTCACCTGCATTCGGAGCTCTCCAGGGGCATTCGCAGATCTACCATGCAGCATATCAGATGCCGCGGAGTTCTACCGTGCCGAAGAGGGGAGATCGATGGAGAAGCTGTTCTGGTTCCAGTATACTGGAGCCGAACACCCAATGTCTCTGAGTGACCAATTGAAGCAGTTGGTCGAACTCCACCGGGCGGCCGAATTGGCCATGAAGGACCTCATAGTCCGGATGTGGCCTGGTGAGCCCCTGCCCGATAGCTACTTCGGCCTTATAAAGAGGATGGTAAGTGCCTCTCCACGGCTGGAAGTTATCAAGCAGTCCGTCTGTATTGAGGGTGCCCGCCGGGCCTTTGCCCGTGCGAAGGTGCATTGGGCCAGATTGGACGCTGAGAAGCCGGTGAAGGACGGACCCCCGGAGGGTAAGGAGCACCGTTGCCCCGAGAAATATTAGGATGGCGTTATGAAAGGCGCTCGCCTTGTGGCCGATGAATGCAACAAGAACTTAATTTTCGAGTGAATGGACTCGTGTCATCTTTGTAATATGAGAACAAGCTCGTGTACGTTATATAACGCTGTGGTGATTTAAAATATTACCTTCTGTGCGTCCGTTTATAAAATTCTGAGAGTAGGCCAGTCGTCGGCTTCCGCCCCCGTGTAGCTAGTACTGGGGTGTTCGTGGAAAACCCAAACACTCTTTATCCAAGTTCTTGGTCCTTTAAGGAGGTGTTCGGCGCAGCGAACGAGGCAATCGGACTATACGGCTTTATAACTCTCACTTGGCCATAGAAGTCTATAATTTTAAATTTCGGCGAAGCCCCTAGTATTCAGAAGGCCGAACTGGGGCGCTATACATGCCTAAATCGGACAAGGCCGATTCCTCGCCTTAAGCGGAAAAAATCTTTAAGGATTTAGTACCTCTTGAACAGCGACCAGCTCTCGCCGCATCATGATAGTCAGTTTTCGGCTTTCTCTACTGAGGTGCTCGTCTGGAAGAACAGGGACACAATCACAGTAGTTCTCCCTGCGCTACCTTAGCCGATATAGCGGAACGTAAGGTACCAAAACAAGGGAGCCGGGCTAACCCAACTATTGATCAAGACATGATTCGGAGCTAATGCATATAATGCTATAAGTTCGGGGTGCCGCACTATCGAAAGTGTTCGGACTTTTATTGCCAGGTTATGGGGCTCAATAAAAAGCCCCTGGCGAACTGATCGTACCAAAGTGTACGGATCCAACATTAAAAAATATTCAAGGGAAAATATGAAGATAGTAATAAGAAGCTGATGCTATGTACTATTTCCCATTGTTATTTGGATAATACGGCAAAGCGTATGTGTACAATTAATGCATTAAGCAGAAACAAATAGGACTATTTGACATGTCCTGTCCAAGGGCAGGCTGCCTGTGGGTATGTAAAAACAGGTATAATGATCATTGAAAGAGACCACCTGGGTATTCCCTTGTGTGCAAAGCCTCTTGCCTCCTTGGTGTTCCCTTCAGTGATGAGTCCAGTATTCCGGTTCTGTGAAGGGGCTGCCCAAAAGTAGGGTCCTGAAAAGAAAGAAAGTAAAAGGTAGTGTGGGCCTCATGGAGGCTAAACCGCATTGTGAGCTGCATCGTCGACTCGCCTCCACGTATGCCCATGGAATTTTTAGTGCGCAGTTGTGTACGCATGGCACAAATGCCTCCTCAATGGGGCTGGGGCGGAGGCCGGATTGATAATCGAGATCTTGGCGTCCCTGGCCATCCTGCTGCGGGGTGCTCCGGACTCGCTTGACGGTGTTCGGGGTTGTTATTGCCGACTGGGTTGTCTGTCGAAGAAGGCTTCTTTGTACTTCTGCTGCAAGGGGCCGCAGTGTGCTCTTCCGTACAGAGGGAGCGGTCTGTGTTTTCGTTGAATGTTATAACCCCACAGGGGCCTAGCATTTTGAGCTTGAGGTATGCTTAGTGCGGTACCACATTGAATCGAGCGAACACAGTTCATCCCAGTAGTGCATGATAGCGACTACGGAAAGGGATGATATCAAAGATTAATTCCTCACTTCGGAAATTATCCGGAGATCCGAAGACCACTTCCAGTGTTATTGAGCCTGTACAGCAGGCCTCTACCCCTGGAATTACACCTTTAAAGGTGGTTTTGGTTGGTTTGATCCATGAGGGATCGATGCCCATTTTGCGCACTGTGTCCTGATAGAGCAGGTTCAGGCTACTGCCACCGTCCATGAGGACTCGCGTGAGATGGAATTCATCGATGATTGGGTCGAGGACCAATGCAGCTAAGCCACCATGACGGATGCTGGTAGGATGGTCCCTACGATCAAAGGTGATCGGGCAGGATGACCATGGGTTAAACTTTTGGGCAACTGCCTCCATCGCATAGACGTCCCTAAGTGCACGCTTTCGTTCCCGTTTGGGGATGTGGGTGGCATAGATCATGTTTACCGTTTTCACCTGGGGGGGAATTTCTTCTGTCCCCCAGTGTTCGAACGTCGGGACTCCTCGTCGTCATTGTTGTGCAGCCCCTTGTCCTTGTTTTCGGCGTTCACCTTGCCGGCCTGTTTGAACACCCAGCAATCTCTGTTAGTGTGATTGGCTGGTTTGTCGGGGGTGCCGTGAATCCGGCATGAGTGGTCGAGTATGCGGTCCAGACTGGACGATCCTGGATTGTTTCTTTTGGACGGCTTTTTCCGTTGACCGGATTTAAAGTTGCTGAATCGGTGTTGACTGTCGTGTCTTCGGCATTGTCGGCATCGTTCCGACGCTTATGTCTATTGCACCATGCCTTTCCGTTACTATCGCGGACATCTGAATTGCCGGAGTTTCCTGGCGTGGTGTTACTGCGAGCCAACCAGCTGTCCTCGCCCGCGCAAAAGCGGGTCATGAGTATCGCGAGAGCCGCCATGGACTTCGATTTTTCTTGGCCGAGGTGTCGGGCGAGCCACTCGTCGCGGATATTATGCTTAAAGGCCACCAGGGCCTTGGCGTCCGGACAGTGGACAATTTGGTTCTTTTTAGTTAGGAACTGAGTCCAAAATTTTCTGGCTGACTCTTTGGGCTGTTGGGTAATGTGACTTAAGTCATCAGCATCCGGTGGTCGCATGTAGGTGCCTTGGAAGTTGTCGACGAATGCATCCTCAATATTTTCCCAACTGCCGATGGAATTTGCTGGTAGGCTATTTAGCCAATGTCTGGCTGGCCCTTTGAGCTTGAGGGGGAGATACTTGATGGCATGTAGATCATCACCGCGAGCCATATGAATGTGGAGAAGGAAATCTTCAATCCACACCGCGGGGTCTGTTGTGCCATCGTATGACTCGATGTTGACAAGTTTGAACCCTTCTGGGAATTCATGATCCATTACTTCATCAGTGAAGCAAAGGGGGTGTGCGGCGCCTCTGTGCTGGGCTATGTCACGACGCAGTCCGACTAAATCTGGTCGGCTATGTTCGGCCCGGTCGGATTTATTGTTAGTGTATCCGGCATGACGGTCATCGTCATGTGCGGTGGCGCGCCCCCATGATCCATAGATCGATCTTGGTTGTCCTGCGTTGTTTTCCAATATGTCTCGCAGGTCCTGCGTATTGCCCCGGGCCATAGTGAACTGGCGTGGGGGTGCGGGCTGGTACATTGTTTTATCCCGGCCACGAGGTGGCCGGTCAGCCTCGTCTTGTGTTGGTAGTGTAGGCTCTACGGCCTCTTCCTCTATCTGAGATAGCAACTTACGTTTTGGGTAACCCTTGGCCGCTAGGACCTCAGTCCATCTGTCTGCGAGCAGGTCTTGATCAGCTTGGAGCTGCTGCTGCTTCTTTTTAAGGCTTCTTGCAGTGGCTATAAGCCGGTCTTAAAGCGCTCCTGCTCTATGGGATCCTCTGGTACGACGAATTCGTTGTCACCGAGGCTCACCTCGTCTTCGGAGGGAGGCATGTAGTTGTCGTCCTCCAAGTATTCGTCCGTCGCCTGTTCATCTGGGCTGACCTGCCCGTGTTCTTGTTTGGCCTGCTCGAAGGTAGGCTGATCGGGATTGTATTCCTCTTTGGCGCCATCTGGATTGTTTTCTTCTCCAGTGCCTGTGTTGCTGTGGTGGGGCTTAGAGCAGCGCCGATGACGCCCATGCTTTGATTTCTTCCCTGAGGGGTTATCTGTTGCCTTGTTGCCATTGTTTTCTTTGGGGGTGTCCACCATATATATATATCATATGAAGAGATGGCGGTCCAGCGCCCTATGGGCGATGGTTCCTATTCTTCCCCAACATCGTCGTCTATACCGTCGACGTCTTCGGAGTCGAAGTTAAGCACGTCGGTCAGATCGTTGACCGTGGCTATGAAGTGCGTGGTGGGTGGGTAATGAATTTCTTCGTCGCCTGCTTCCCACTCGAGCCGAACATAGTTCGGCCAGGACTCTCCTGACAGAGAGAGTGACCTTAATGAATTTAGCGCATCGGCAAAGAGGGAGTGCTGAAAGATATCCGCAGCGGTGAACTCCATTATTGGGGTCCAATCGGACTTGATGTGCCCGGGCGCTCGCGGTTCAGAACCCACGTCCGGACACAGGTCCGGGGGTCCGGTGACACAGATCCCCTTGATGGTGGAGTCTGTGTTCGGCTCTACCACCGAAGAGTATGCGGCCTCCATGGCGGGGTCCATCCACCCGTCCTCGATCGACGAGATCTGCCCCAAATTTAGGTCCAGAGCGGCTGCTGGGGCGATATCCCGAATACTGTCCGATAGCAGATTTAAGTCATGCTCGTTGTGACTGTTCGGCACTCCCGATGCAGGCCCGAATCCGTCGAAGATCAAGTCTCCGCGGATATCGGCCGTGTAATTCAAGTTCCCAAACCTGACCTGATGGCCAGGAGCATAGCTGTCGATCTGCTCCAGATGGCCAAGCGAGTTGGCCTGCAGTGCGAAGCCGCCGAACACAAAGATTTGTCCGGGGAGAAAAGTCTCACCCCGGACTGTGTTGTTGAAGGTTGAGGGAGCCCTCGAGCCTTATAGCGACGACACAGAGGAACTCTCAATGAAAGCACCAATATCGGTTTCAAAACCGGCGGATCTCGGGTAGGGGGTCCCGAACTGTGCGTCTAAGGCTAATGGTAACAGGAGACTAGGGACACGATGTTTTACCCAGGTTCGGGCCCTCTTGATGGAGGTAATACCCTACTTCCTGCTTGATTGATCTTGATGATATGATTATTAGAAGAGTTGATCTACCACGAGATCGTAGGGGCTAAACCCTAGAAGCTAGCCTATGGTATGATTGTTGTTGTCCTACGGACTCAACCCTCCGGTTTATATAGACACTGGAGGGGGCTAGGGTTACACAGAGTCGGTTACAAAGAAGGAGATCTATATCCGAATCGCCAAGCTTGCTTTCCACGCAAAGGAGAGTCCCATCCGGACCCGGGACGAAGTCTTCAATCTTGTATCTTTATAGTCCAACAGTCTGGACAAAGTACATAGTCCGGCTGTCCGGATACCCCCTTATCCAGGACTCCCTCTCCCACCCCTAGGAAACTTTCCCCCCAAGCCGGGAGAGGTGGCTTCCCTAGTGGAGGCGCCCCCACCTCTCCAAGTTACGTGAGATGGGGTGGGAGGAACGCTCAGCCCCTTAGTGGGCTGATGTGCCCCCTCCCCTTGGCCCATAAGGCCCCTAAACGCTTGTCGGGGCCTCTGAAATCCGTTTTGGACACACTGGTACCCTCGGAACAATTCCGAACTCCAATACCCTTCGTCCAATATATCGATTTTCACCTCCGGACCATTCTGGAGTTCCTCGTCACGTCCGAGATCTCATACGGGACCCCGAACAACCTTCGGTAACCACATACTATTTCCCCTAACAACTCTAGCGTCACCGAACCTTAAGTGTGTAGACCCTACGGGTTCGGGAACCATGCAGACATGACCGAGATGTTCTCCGGCCAATAACCAACAGCGGGATCTAGATACCCATGTTGGCTCCCACATGTTCCACCATGATCTCATCAAATGAACCACGATGTCGGGGATTCAATCAATCCCGTATACAATTCCCTTTGTCCACCGGTATGTTACTTGCCCGAGATTCGATCGTCGGTATCCCAATACCTCGTTCAATCTCGTTACCGGCAAGTCTCTTTACTCGTTCCATAACGCATGATCCTGTGACAAACTCCTTAGTCACATTGAGCTCATTATGATGATGCATTACCGAGTGGGCCCATAGATACCTCTCCGTCATACGGAGTGACAAATCCCAGTCTCGATTCATGCCAACTCAACAGATACCTTTGGGGCTACCTGTAGTGCACCTTTATAGCCGCCCAGTTACGTTGTGACGTTTGGTACACCCAAATCATTCCTATGGTATCCGGGAGTTGCACAATCTCATGGTCTAAGGAAATGATACTTGACATTAGAAAAGCTCTTAGCAAACGAACTACACAATCTTGTGCTATGCTTAGGATTGGGTCTTGTCCATCACATCATTCTCCTAATGATGTGATCCCGTTATCAATGACATCCAATGTCCATGGTCAGGAAACCATAACCATCTATTGATCAACGAGTTAGTCAACTAGAGGCTCACTAGGGACATGTTGTGGTCTATGTATTCACACATGTATTATGGTTTCCAGTTAATACAATTATAACATGAACAATAGACAATTATCATGAGCAAGGAAATACAATAATAACCATTTTATTATTGCCTCCAGGGCATATTTCCAACATTGAGTCCATAGGAAAGCCAGTACTATTAAAAGGGGATGAGGTGTTGCTTAATGCGTTACTTGCTCCAAAAACATCCAACCACTTTATCATTTCCACATATGTCCTAAACCTAAAGTCAAATTCGGCACCAATGATTTGATCTATCCGGCGCCACCGAGTTTAGCTTGGCATAGCCACTACCGCAAACCCTAGTTACTTCGGTTTCACCGATAGGGATCTCGGTCTCATCGAGATGGGATTGCAAACTCTCTATTTCCTTTTTGTAACATTTTGGTCTCACCGAAAGAGCGAATCGGTCCCACCGAGTCTGCATTGTAAACTCCCCATTTCCTTTTCATAACACTTCGGTCCCACCAAAGTGAGTGAATCGGTCCAACCGAGTTTGCCTGACCAACCCACTGTGTACCTATTGCTGAAATCGGTTCCACCGAGTTTATGCGATCGGTCACACCGAGATTATGTTATGACCTAACCCTAGCATATCCGTCCCACCAAGATGACTATATCAGTCCCACCGAAAGTCCTAACGTTCATATTTTTACCTGGATCGGTCTGACCGAGTTTGTTGATTCGGTCCCACCGAGTTTGGGAATCTGTGTGTAACGGTTAGATTTTGTGTGGAGGCTATATATACCCCTCCACCCACTCTTCATTCATTGAGAGAGCAATCAGAACAAACCTACACTTCCACTACTCATTTTCAGAGAGAGAACCACCTACTCATGTGTTGAGGCCAAGATATTCCAATCCTACCATATGAATCTTGATCTCTAGCCTTCCCCAAGTTGCTTTCTACTCAAATCATCTTTCCACCATTGCCAAATCTGTGAGAAAGAGTTGAGTGTTGGGGAGACTATCAATTGAAGCACAAGAGCAAGGAGTTCATCAACAACACACCATCTATTACCTTTTGGAGAGTGGTGCCTCCTAGATTGGCTAGGTGTCCCTTGGGAGCCTCCGTCAAGATTGTGGAGTTGAACCAAGGAGTTTATAAGGGCAAGGAGATCGCCTACTTCGTGAAGATCTACCATAGTGAGGCAAGTCCTTCGTGGGCAATGGCCATGATGGGATAGACAAGGTTGCTTCTTCGTGGACCCTTCATGGGTGGAGCCCTCCGTGGACTCGCGCAACCGTACCCTCCGTGGGTTGAAGTCTCCATCAATGTGGATGTACGATAGCACCACCTATCGGAACCACGCCAAAAATCTCCGTGTCAACATTGCGTTTTCTCCCTCCAAACTCCCCCCATTTACTTTCTTGCAAGTTGCATGCTTTACTTTCCGCTGCCTATATACTCTTTGCATGCTTGCTTGAATTGTATTGAGATTGCTTGACTTGTGCTAAGTTACTAAATCTGCCAAGAACTAAAATTGGGAAAAGGTTACGTTTTTATTTGGTCAAGTAGTCTAATCACCCCCCCCCCTCTAGACATACTTTCGATCCTACAAGTGGTATCATAGCTTTGGTCTCCATTTGCCTTGATTTCCATAGCTTTGGTGATCATAGCCTTGGTTTCACAACCTAGGAGAGTATGGCGTCTAGCGAGGGAAATTACCACCGTAGAGGTCCTTACTTTGATGGTACTAATTTTGCTAGTTGGAAACATAAGATGAAAATGCATATTCTTGGACATAACCCCACCGTTTGGGATATTGTGTGTATTGGCTTGCATGATGAATTTTTTGATGGGAGAGAACCAGACCATGAAGCTACCGCGGAAAAACTGAAGATGTTGCAATACAATGCTCAAGCTTGTGATATCCTCTTCAATGGATTGTGCCCCAAAGAATTCAACAAAATTAGCCATCTTGAGAACGCAAAGGAAATTTGGGATTCTTTCGTTGATATGCATGAAGGTACTGACTTCGTCAAGGAATCCAAGTTGGATGTGCTCCAAAGTCAACTTGACAAGTTCAAAATGAAGGATGGTGAAGGTGTCGCCGAAATGTACTCTAGGCTTGCTCTCATCACAAATGAGATTGCCGGCTTAGGAAGTGAAGAGATGACCGACAAATTCATCATCAAGAAGATCTTGAGAGCCTTGGATGGAAAATATGATATCGTGTGCACATTGATCCAAATGATGCCAAATTACAAAGATCTCAAGCCAACCGAAGTTAGTGGAAGAATTGTTGCTCATGAGATGTCACTCAAGGACAAAGAAGAGCTTCACAACAAGTCTAGTGGTGCTTACAAAGTCTCATGTGATGCTCCTACATCATCAAATGAGAAACAAGCCTTCAATGAAGAACTGAGCTTAATGGTGAAGAACTTCAACAAATTCTACAAGAGTAGAAGCAAGGAAAGAAGTTCTAAGTCAAGGTCCTACAATGACAAAAGATCTTCTAGTCGTGAGCGAAATTGCTACAATTGTGGAAGACCCGGACACTACTCCAATGAGTGTACGGCTCCGAACAAAAGAAGAGAAGACTCACCTAAAAGAAGAAGCAAAGGGGAAGAATCACCTCCAAGAGAGAGAAGGAGTAGAGATGATCGTTATGAACGAAGAACCTCTCAAAGAAGGATAGATTCGGAAAGGAAGGACAAGTCATCAAGGATCTACACAAAACAAAGACATCAAGCTCATGTTGGTGAATGGGTATCCAGCTCCGAATCCGACCACCACTCCAAGAGAAGTTATCACTCCGACTCCGAATATACTCAAGATGAAGGTGTTGTCGGTCTAGCACTTGTGTAAACCAACTCCTATGACATATTTGATTCGCCAAATGAAGGAATAGGGAGATGCTTCATGGCTAAAGGCCCCAAGGTAACACACCCCGAGTACGTTGATTTTAATAGTGATGAAGATGACTTGCTAGGTGATGATGATTTACTTGTTGACAACTCTAGTGATGAATACTATGATGAAACATCAACTAATCATGCTAAACAAGATAAAACAAATGACAATGATAATAAGGAGATTGAGATTCTAACTAAATAACTAAACACTCTTAAGTTAGCTCATGAAACTACTTTAGAAGATCATCGAGAACTTCTAAAAACTCATGAGAAGTTACGCTTCGGAAAGCTCAATCTTGAGCAAGAGCATGAGTTCTTAAAGGCCATCAATGATGATCTTCGGAAAAAAACTTCTTCTTACATTGCCAAGCGTTTGCTCTTGTCTACTTACATGCCACAAGTAAAATCTAGCAACAAGAACAAGAAAGATTCTTATTCTAGTAGTAACAATAATCATGCTAAATCCAATATTGTTGCTTCTAGTAGTTCTCTTGATTCCACTAATGATTCTCTTAGCCAAGTTACACTTGAGCAAGACAATAGCTTATTGAAGGGAATTATAGAGAAAGGTGTTTACAAGAGCCTTACCGGAAGTAAGGAATTTGAGGAAATTATACGCAAGCAAGGAAGGCACCGGAAGAATCAAGGTGTTGGTTTTGAACGAAAGTTCAATGCCAATGGAGTTGAGTGGGAAGAAGATCAATACCCCAAGACGAAGTTTGTTCCTCAACAAGAGAAGTATGACCCTCCTTCAAGGGGACACAAGCTCAAGATGATCTTCCACCACAAGACCACAAGCTAAAAGGCAAATACAAGCTTCAAGAAGAGATTGATGCATCTGAAGATGCTCCGAAGGCCTTGGTCAAGTGGGTTCCCAAGGTTTCATCAAGTTCTACTTCGTCAAGTACATCTACAACTCCAAGGATTCCCATCAAGATGATGTGGATCCCAAAGAATAAGAACTAGAGAGTTCTTGAGGGTGACTCCGCCAACATACTTCACTCACATTTATTTTGGCAAGAACAAGTGCAAACAACTTCCACATCTTGCACTAGTTCAAGGAGTCACAAACCCTCTTGTTGGTAAGACAAGGGACAAGGTAACCTAATGCTTTGATGGACATCATCATGTGTGTGCTTCACTCTATGTCTATGGATATCCTTGTTTGTTCCTTGTGGGACTAACCCATGTAGGTATTGAAGTGCAACTCACTCCAATGGATTGCTTCAAATGATCTACATCAACATTGAGCATCCACATCTTCAACATCTACATGAAGTAATCATCGACAAAACCCAAGGTTAGTTGATCCATCTTATGGGGGATATCACATCTAGGGGGAGCTTTACTCTAAGAATTGAGCTAAAGCAACTCTAATGGTGTGAACACAACAATGCTTTATGTAAAAGTGGTAACCCCACTTGTGCTTAAACAATGAGTATGACTTATGACCAAATGTTCTCATTTGACTCCTAAGTCAATATACTCATATATAGATGACCTAGTCATCGCCAATTGCTTGATAGATGCTAGAGTGATTGTGCATGCTTTGCCACATATTTCATTTGCCATGTTATTGTGTGATCATGTTGGTTGCATACTTTTCTCATTCAGGACATCCATTTGTAGCTTTGATTGTTTGGAGTTTCTTCTTTTTGCCAAATGGATGGACAAGAATGCCTAAGAACTCCCTCTAGCTATCTATGCTTTTCACTTCTCAAATTCTATTCATGCTACATCACAAAGTTTGACTTAAGTCAAATTCAAACCCTCTGTGTGAGAAGCACTCGGGGTCCCGTTTTGTCATAGACTTAAAACTTCCAAAACCTCACTGTGTATTTCGGTCTGATCGACTCCTCCATTTCGGTCACACCGAGTTCACTGGGTTGATCAGCTTTTCAATCTCGGTGCAACCGATTAGAACCTTTCGGTCTCACCGAGTTGCAGTAACTGCTTGCGATTCTGCGTCTCAGTGCCACCGAGTTGTTCCACTCGATCACACCGACAGTGTCAGGATATAAATACTGATGGGCCAGATTTTGGAAATCACTTCAAAACACTATCGCCCACGCGAGTCCTGCACTACCTCTCGAGTCTCCGGATCGTCGCCTCATCACCAGTGACCTCCCGCCCTGGTCTCTGCCGTCGTCAATGGATTTCTCCGTCGTCGTTGCCGACGTAGCGAACTCACCGCTGAACTAGGGTATGAGTTCGACCCCTTGAGCACTCCGTTTACTTCCGATTCTATGCACAAGGTCAATGCCATGTTCTATTCCACGCATGAGATCGATCCATCCACAGAGAATCTCCTTTAGACTAGATTTGATTTGAAAACTTAGGGTTAGGTTTCCGCCGGACTCATCTCGGACTGACCGAGTTGTAGGAATCAGTTCCACCGATTTGGCTTAGGCCAAAGCACAAGTGATTTTCGGTCTGACCGATACCAGGACTTTGTGAAACCCTAGCAAACTTGGAGTCATCGAGTTTTGCCTCGATCGGACCAATTCCACATGTTTAGACTCCAAAGTTGCTTTGGTGTCACCGAGTTTCACAAATCGGTAGCTCTGAAATGCTTCCTATAGAAAACTAAAACTAAGTTTTTGACTCATTCTTTTTGCAAACACTTTGCACATTGTGATGCTCATCTACTCTACCTCATCTATATCTATTCACAGGGTCTGTTGTCAGTTTGATTTGCCAAAATGTCTGGCCAGAGTGATAGCCAGAACAAATCAGAAGAGCAAGTGCACATGAGTGAGGGCACTAGTCCCTCTAGCAGCTCTGATGATGGCAGCAGGAGCACTCCAAGCAACTTACCCAAGGCAGCAACAAGGGCAAGGAAGAAGAGAACCTCAGATTCATAGGATGAGGACTATGTGGCTGCTGAGGATGAAGTTAGCTCCAATAAGGAAGTGCTGAAAAAGGAGTATGGAACTGCTGCTGCAACAAAACCTGGTATGCACAAGAAGGCATCTACCAGGAGAGTTCCCATGTCAAAGGCCAGGACTTCCACTCAGGAAACTATGGTCTTCTCACTTGAGCCAAGAGCAGGTGAAGAAGGGAAGAAGAGGGTCAAAAAGACAACAGCTAGAGTTATTGGAAACCCATCTATGAGGAAGGATTCTAAGAGTGAAGAGGAAGAGGAATAAGAGGTTGCTTCTCAAGCACCTCCTGTAAAGGCACAGAAGCTGATGGGGGATGTCATCAAGTCTGGAGCAGCTCCTTCTAAGCCCAAGACAGCCCCCAAAGCTCCAGTTCAAGCTCCAAGATAAGCACCAGAAACATACCTGCAATAGAGAAGAATAAGGCCCCAGTGCCTAAAGCTGCAAAAGAAGCTGAAGCCGAAGTGCTTAGGAAGCTCAAGCCCAAGATTCCAGACCACAATGACAGTCACCCAGTGGCTGAAAATATGAAAGAAAGAAAGGATGCTGGTCTCAGGAAGTGGAGACAAGCTGATCCATATGTTGTGAGGAGGAGGACTGCAGTGGACTACAGGTTCCACACCAAAGAGCAACAGGATTTTTATGAGACAGTGTTGGTGGACAAGAAACCCATAGTCAGTGATATGAGATGGGTGGACTGGAAATCCATTGATGCAAATGCTGATCATTTCCCAGGTGTGCATGAAAGCTTCAAAGCTAATGGTGTTGATGACTCTGTTGGTCAGAAGCTCACCAAATGGAATGGTGAGCTCATAATGCAATTCTACTCAACAACTTATTTCTATCCAGATGGAAGAATTGTGTGGATGACAGAAGGGCAGAGGCACCAATCAACTATTCATGAGTGGGCTAGGCTCATAAATTCCCCTGAAGAAGAAGAACATCAAATAGATGTGTATTCTGAGAAGAAGGATCACAACACCATGGCCAACATGTATAAGGAAATACCAGATAAGGCCTTGGAAACACACAAGTTTGGATCAGCCTACTATCTGCTATCTGGTTTGGCCACAATAAACACTATCTTAAGGCACACTTTGTTGCCCAAATCTGGAGATCACAGGATGATCATAGGCCATTCCATCAACTTGCTGCAGTTGTTTGATGTTGTTCCACAGAAATTCAAGGTCATGAGCTTGATTGTTGAGACAATCAAAAGGACAACAGCTGACCAGAAAAGAATTTGTGGATATGCTCCACACATCCAAGAGCTAATCAATTCCAAGATGAAGCAAGGAGTGTATCTTTTTGACAAAGAACATCTTCCTTTGCTACCTGAATTTGAGGACAACACAGTTGTCATGGATGCTAATGATCCATCTTCAGTTGCAGCTCATGAGAAGAAGGAAAAAGCCAGAGCAGCAAAAGCAGCCAAGATGCCAAGTGCAGCAGAGGCTTCAGAAGTCTTTCTCAAGTCAAAACAAGACCAGCTTGGATTTCTAATTCAAGAAACCCTGAGGATTGAGAAAGGACTAGCTACCCCGACTCAGAACCAGGAGAGCTTGGAGAGGATAATAGAGACAAAATTCTATGACCTGGACTTGAAGGTGATTGAGATTCAGACATCTGTTGAAGAACTCCAGGAAGAAGCTCAGGAGAGGAAGGGCAAAGCTACTACACAGGTGTTCCATAGAGTGCCTAGGGCATAGAGGTCTGCAGCAGTGCCAGTGACAGACACTAGATCAACAACTCCAGCACCTGCAACCACTGCTCCCACAGCTCCTGTTGCTCCTCCAGTGGCAACCCCTCCAACTCCAACTTCATCTATAGATGCATTCATCCTTGGAGCCATCTCAACACCACCTCCCAAAGATCAAGCCTAGAGAGACGCATAGCACTATGCATTTTCGAGCTTTTTGGTAACTTGTTGCCAAAGGGGGAGAAAGTGTATAGATCATAGGCTTCAGAGAGAGAGAGAGAGAGAGAGAGTTGTCTCTTTTTGCCACTTATTTGCTTTCCTTGCTTGGTTGAGATACATTATGTCTGTGTGTGTGAGATACTTTGTATGATCATGTGCTTGATCATATCACTATTTATGCTTATGCTTGAATGATGACATTATCTATCTCTTGTATGATCATTCACTTTGCCTTGGTGATGAGTGCTTGTTCTTATTTATTATCATTTTGAGCGCTCCATCAAGATGTATGTGACATGGAAGAGTAACACATGATCCTAATAGATTATGCATTTGTAGTCCAAAGCAAATTTTAAACAATGCACAAATTTAGGGGGAGCTCTTGCTTATCACATACTTCTCAAAGCGACAATATATTTCATTCTTATTATCATTTTTCGAAGCTTTGATCTATATGTTGTCATTAATTACCAAAAAGGGGGAGATTGAAAGTGCAACTAATCCCTGGGTGGTTTTGGTAATTCTTAGCAACATATAGTTCATTGAACTAATGCTCTTTCAAGATAATCATTTCAGGAAGTTCAATGATTGGCATGGCATGGACTAGAGATGTGGACACCTCAAAATGCAAAGGATATATATTGGCAACAAGCTCAAGTCTCTACATTTTCATTTTAGTGATCCAAGATCACATTGAGTCCATAGGAAAGCCAATACTATTAAAAGGGGATGAGGTGTTGCTTAATGGGTTACTTGCTCAAAATGCTTTGTGATATGCTCCAAAAACCCTCAACCACTTTATCATTTCCACATATGTCCTAAATCTAAAGTCAAATTCGGCTCCACCGATTTGATCTATCTGGCGCCACCGAGTTTCACTTGACATAGCCACTGCCACAAACCCTAGTTACTTCGGTTTCACCGATAGGGATCTCGGTCTCACCGAGATGGGATTGCAAACTCTTTGTTTCCTTACTGTAACATTTCGGTCTCACCGAAAGAGCAAATCAGTCCCATCGAGTCTGCATTGTAAACTCCCTGTTTCCTTTTCGTAACACTTCGGTCCCACCGAAGTGAGGAATCGGTCCCACAAAGTTTGCCTGACCAACCCTTCGATTAACCTATTGCTGAAATCGGTTCCACCGAGTTTATGCGATTGGTTACACCGAGATTACGTTATGCCCTAACCCTAGCATATTGGTCCCACCAAGATGACTATATCGGTCCCATCGAAAGTCCTAACGTTCACATTTTTACCTGGATTGGTCTAACCAAGTTTGTTGATTCAGTCCTACCGAGTTTGGGAATCTGTGTGTAATGGTTAGATTTTGTGTGGAGGCTATATATACCCCTCCACCCACTCTTCATTTGTGGAGAGAGGAATCAGAACAAACCTACACTTCCACTACTCATTTTCAGAGAGAGAACCACCTACTCATGTGTTGAGGCCAAGATATTCCAATCCTACCATATGAATCTTGATCTCTAGCCTTCCCCAAGTTGCTTTCCACTCAAATCATCTTTCCACCATAGCCAAATCTGTGAGACAGAGTTGAGGGTTGGGGAGACTATCAATTGAAGCACAAGAGCAAGGAATTCATCAAAAACACACCATCTATTACCTTTTGGAGAGCGGTGTCTCCTAGATTGGTTAGGTGTCACTTAAGAGCCTCCGTCAAGATTGTGGAGTTGAACCATGGAGTTTATAAGGGCAAGGAGATCGCCTACTCCGTGAAGATCTACCCTAGTGAGGCAAGTCCTATTGGGGATCGTAGCAGAAATTTAAAATTTTCTACGCATCACCAAGATCAATCTATGGAGTCATCTAGCAATGAGAGAGAGAGAGAGGAGTGCATCTACATAACCTTGCAGATCGTGAGCGGAAGCGTTCATGAGAATGGGGTTGATGGAGTCGTACTCGTCGTGATCCAAATCACCGATGATCCTAGCGCCGAACGGACGGCACCTCCGCGTTCAACACATGTACGGAGCGGAGACGTCTCCCGCGTCTTGATCCAGAAAGGAGGAGGGAGAGTTGAGGAAGAGGGCTCCAACAGCAGCACGACAACGTGGTGGTGATGGAGCGGCAGTACTCCGGCAGGGCTTCGCCAAGCTCTTAACGGAGGAGGAGAGGTGTTGGGGAGGGGAGGGGTTGCGCCTTGGAGGTGTTTTTGCATCCCTCCCCTCGCTCCTCTATTTATAGGGGAGGAGGAAGGGGGCCGGCCCCCTCTAGATGAGATCTAGAGGGGGGGCGGCGGCCAGGGGGGGGGGACTTGCCCCCCAAGCAAGGGGGCGCCCGCCTTTAGGGTCCCCCCCCCCAACCCTAGGCGCATGGGCCCAAGGTGGGGTGCGCCCAGCCCTCTAAGGGCTGGTTCCCTTTCCTCTGCGGCCCATGAGGCCCTCCGAGAGAGGTGGCCCCTCCCGGTGGACCCCCGGAACCCCTTCGATGGCCCCGGTACAATACCAATATGCCCCCGAACTTTTCCGGTGACCATATGACAACTTCCCATATATAAATCTTCACCTCCGGACCATTCAGGAACTCCTCGTGACGTCCGACATCTCATCCGGGACTCAAAACAACATTCAGTAATCACATACAAGTCTTCCTAATAACCCTAGCGTCATCGAACCTTAAGTGTGTAGACCCTACGGGTTCGGGAATCACGCAGACATGACCAAGACAGCTCTCCGGCCAATAACCAACAGCGGGATCTGGATACCCATGTTGGCTCCCACATGTTCCACGATGATCTCATCGAATGAACCACGATGTCGAGGATTCAAGTAATCCCGTATACAATTCCTTTTGTCAATCGGTACGTTACTTGCCCGAGATTCGATTGTCGGTATCCCAATACCTCGTTCAATCTCGTTACCGGCAAATAAGTTTACTCGTACCGTAATGCATGATCCCATGGCCAACCACTTGGTCACATTGAGCTTATTATGATGATGCATTACCGAGTGGGCCCAGAGATACCTCTCCGTCATACGGAGTGACAAATCCTAGTCTCGATCCGTGTCAACCCAACAGACACTTTCAGAGATACTTGTAGTATACCTTTATAGCCACCCAGTTACATTGTGACGTTTGGTACACCCAAAGCACTCCTATGGTATCCGGGAGTTACACGATCTCATGGTCTAAGGAAATGATACATGACATTAGAAAAGCTCTAGCAAACGAACTACACGATCTTGTGCTATGCTTAGGATTGGGTCTTGTCCATCACATCATTCTCCCAATGATGTGATCCCGTTATCAATGACATCCAATGTCCATGGTCAGGAAACCGTAACCATCCACTGATCAACGAGCTAGTCAACTAGAGGCTCACTAGGGACATGTTGTGGTCTACGTATTCACACATGTATTATGATTTCCAGATAACACAATTATAGCATGAACAATAGACAATTATCATGAACAAGGAAATATAATAATAACCATTTTACTATTGCCTCTAGGGCATATTTCCAATAGTCTCCCACTTGCACTAGAGTAAATAATCTAGTTACATTGTGATGAATTGAACACCCATAGAGTTCTAGTGTTGATCATGTTTTGCTCGCGGAAGAGGTTTAGTCAACGGATCTGCGACATTCAGATCTGTATGCACTTTGCAAATATCTATGTCTCCATCTTGAACATTTTCACGAATGGAGTTGAAGCGACGCTTGATGTGCCTGGTCTTCTTGTGAAACCTGGGCTCCTTGGCAAGGGCAATGGCTCCAGTGTTGTCACGAAAGAGAGTCATCAGCCCCGACGCATTGGGAATAGCTCCTAGGTCGGTAATGAACTCCTTCATCCAGATTGCTTCATGTGCCGCCTCCGAGGCCGCCATGTATTCCGCTTCGCATGTAGATCCCGCCATGATGCTTTGCTTGCAACTACACCAGCTTACTGCCCCACCATTCAAAATATACACGTATCTAGTTTGTGACTTAGAGTCATCCAGATCTGTGTCGAAGCTAGCGTCGACGTAACCCTTTACGACGAGTTCTTCATCACCTCCATAAATGAGAAACATATCCTTAGTCCTTTTCAGGTACTTCAGGATATTCTTGACCGTTGTCCAGTGTTCCATGGCGGGATTACTTTGGTACCTTCCTACCAAACTTACGGCAAGGTTTACATCAGGTCTGGTACACAGCATGGCATGCATAATAGACCCTATAGCCGAGGCATAGGGTATGACACTCATCTTTTCTCTATCTTCTGTCGTGGTCGGGCATTGAGCCGAGCTCAATTTCACACCCTACAACACAGGCAAGAACCCCTTCTTGGACTGATCCATATTTAACTTCTTCAATATCTTGTCAAGGTATGTGCTTTGTGGAAGACCTATGAGGCGTCTCAATCTATCTCTATAGATCTTGATGCCTAATATATAAGCAGCTTCTTCAAGGTCCTTCATTGAAAAACACTTGTTCAAGTAGGCCTTTATGCTATCCAAAAGTTCTATATCATTTCCCATCAAAAGTATGTCATCTACATGTAATATGAGAAATGCTACAGAGCTCCCACTCACTTTCTTGTAAACGCAGACTTCTCCATAAGTTTGCATAAACCCAAACGCTTTGATCATTTCATCAAAGTGAATGTTCCAACTCCGAGATGCTTGCACCAGCCCATAGATGGAGCGCTGGAGCTTGCATACCTTGTTAGCATTCTTAGGATCGACAAAACCTTCCGGCTGCATCATATACAATTCTTCCTTAAGGAAGCCGTTAAGGAATGCCGTTTTGACGTCCATTTGCCATATCTCATAATCGTAGAATGCAGCAATTTCTAACATGATTCAGACGGACTTCAGATTCGCTACGGGTGAGAAGGTCTCATTGTAGTCAACCCCTTGAACTTGTCGATAACCCTTAGCGACAAGTCGAGCTTTATAGATGGTAACATTACCATCCGCGTCCGTCTTCTTCTTAAAGATCCATTTATTTTCTATCGCTCGTCGATCATCGGGCAAGTCTATCAAAGTCCATACTTTGTTTTCATACATGGATCCTATCTCAGATTGCATGGCTTCAAGCCATTTGTTGGAATATGGGCCCGCCATCGCTTCTTCATAGTTCGAAGGTTCACCGTTGTCTAACAACATGATTTCCAGGACAGGGTTGCCATACCATTCTGGTGTGGAACGTGTCCTTGTGTACCTTCGAAGTTCAGTAGCAACTTGATCCGAAGTATCTTGATCATCATCGTTAACTTCCTCTCTAGTCGGTGTAGGCACCATAGGAACATCTTCCTGAGCTGCGCTACTTTCCAGTTCAAGAGGCAGTACTTCATCGAGTTCTACTTTCCTCCCACTTATTTCTTTCGAGATAAACTCTTTCTCCAGAAAGACCCATTCTTGGCAACAAAGATCTTGCCTTCGGATCTAAGGTAGAAGGTATACCCAATGGTTTCCTTAGGGTATCCTATGAAGACGCATTTTTCTGACTTGGGTTCGAGCTTTTCAGGTTGAAGTTTCTTGACATAAGCATCACATCCCCAAACTTTTAGAAACGACAGCTTAGGTTTCTTCCCAAACCATAATTCATACGGTGTCGTCTCAACGGATTTAGACGGTGCCCTATTTAAAGTGAATGTAGCTGTCTCTAGAGCGTATCCCCAAAATGATAGCGGTAAATCGGTGAGTGACATCATAGATCGCACCATATTCAATAAAGTGCGATTACGACGTTCGGACACACCGTTACGCTGAGGTGTTCTAGGCGGCGTGAGTTGTGAAACGATTCCGCATTTCCTTAAGTGCGTACCAAATTCGTGACTTAAATATTCTCCCCCACGATCTGATCGTAAGAACTTTATTTTTCTGTCACGTTGATTCTCTACCTCATTCTGAAATTCCTTGAACTTTTCAAAGGTCTCAGACTTGTGTTTCATCAAGTAGACATACCCATATCTACTTAATCATCAGTGAGGGTGAGAACATAACGATATCCTCCGCGAGCCTCAACACTCATTGGACCGCACACATCAGTATGTATGATTTCCAATAAGTTGGTTGCTCGCTCCATTGTTCCGGAGAACGGAGTCTTGGTCATTTTTCCCATCAGGCATGGTTTGCATGTGTCAAATGATTCGTAATCAAGCGACTCCAAAAGTCCATCTGCATGGAGCTTCTTCATGCGCTTGACACCAATGTGACCAAGGCGGCAGTGCCACAAATATGTGGAACTATCATTATCAACCTTACATCTTTTGGTATTCACACTATGAATATGTGTAACATCACGTTCGAGATTCATTAAGAATAAACCATTGACCAGCGGGGCATGACCATAAAACATATCTCTCATATAAATGGAACAACCATTATTCTCGGATTTAAATGAGTAGCCATCTCGCACTAAATGAGATCCAGATACAATGTTCATGCTCAAAGCTGGCACTAAATAACAATTATTGAGGTTTAAAACTAACCCCGTAGGTAAATGTAGAGGTAGCGTGCCAACGGCGATCACATCGACCTTGGAACCATTCCCGGCGCGCATCGTCACCTCGTCCTTCGCCAGTCTCCACTTATTCCGCAGCTCCTGTTTTGAGTTACAAATATGAGCAACCGCACCAGTATCAAATACCTAGGAACTACTACGAGTACTGGTAAGGTACACATCAATTACATGTATATCACATATACCTTTGGTGTTGCCGGCCTTCTTGTCCGCTAAGTACTTGGGGCAGTTCTGCTTCCAGTGTTTGCTTCCCTTGCAATAAAAGCACTCAGTCTCAGGTTTGGGTCCATGCTTTGGGTTCTTCCCAGCAACTGGCTTATCAGGCACGGCAACTCCCTTGACGTCCTTCTTGAAGTTCTTCTTACCCTTGCCTTTCTTGAAACTAGTGGTTTTATTGACCATCAACACTTGATGTTCCTTTTTTATTTCTACCTCCGCTGATTTCAGCATTGAAAATACCTCAGGAATAGTTTTCACCATCCCCTGCATATTGTAGTTCATCACAAAGCTCTTGTAGCTAGGTGGGAGCGACTAGAGGATTCTGTCAATGACCACGTTATCCGGGAGATTAACTCTCAGCTGAGACAAGCGGTTGTGCAACCCAGACATTTTGAGTATGTGCTCACTGACAGAACCATTCTCCTCCATCTTACAATTGTAGAACTTGTCGGAGACTTCATATCTCTCGACCCGAGCATGAGCTTGGAAAACCATTTTCAGCTCTTGGAATATCGCATATGCTCCGTGCTGCTCAAAACGCTTTTGGAGCCCCGGTTCTAAATCGTAAAGCATGCCGCACTGAACCAGGGAGTAATCATCACTACGCGACTGCCAGGCGTTTATAACGTCTTGAGTTGCTGGGAAAATGGGCGCTTCACCTAGCGGTGCATCTAGGACATATGCTCTTTTGGCAGCTATGAGGATGATCCTCAAGTTCCGGACCCAGTACGTATAGTTGCTGCCATCGTCTTTCAGCTTGGTTTTCTCTAGGAACACATTGAAGTTGAGGGCAACATTAGCGTGGGCCATTTGATCTACAAGACATATTGCAAAAGTTTTTAGACTAAGTTCATGATAATTAAGTTCATCTAATCAAATTATTTAATGAACTCCCACTCAGATAGACATCCCTCTAGTCATCTAAGTGATCCATGATCCGAGTCAACTAGGCCATGTCTGATCATCACGTGAGACGGACTAGTCATCATCGGTGAACATCTTCATGTTGATCGTATCTTCTATACGACTCATGTTCGACCTTTCGGTCTCTTGTGTTCCGAGGCCATGTCTGTACATGATAGGCTCGTCAAGTCAACCTAAGTGTTTTTGCATGTGTAAATCTGTCTTACACCCGTTGTATGTGAACGTTAGAATCTATCACACCCGATCATCACGTGGTGCTTCGAAACAGCGAACTTTCGCAACGGCGCACAGTTAGGGGGAACACTTTCTTGAAATTATTATGAGGGATCATCTTATTTACTACCGTCGTTCTAAGCAAATAAGATGCAAAAACATGATAAACATCACATGCAATCAAATAGTGACATGATATGGCCAATATAATTTTGCTCCTTTTGATCTCCATCTTCGGGGCGCCATGATCATCATCGTCACCGGCATGACACCATGATCTCCATCATCGTGTCTTCATGAAGTTGTCACGCCAATGATTACTTCTACTACTATGGCTAACGGTTTAGCAATAAAGTAAAGTAATTACATGGCATTATTCAATGACATGCAGGTCATACAATAATTAAGACAACTCCTATGGCTCCTGCTGGTTGTCATACTCATCGACATGCAAGTCGTGATTCCTATTACAAGAACATGATCAATCTCATACATCACATATATATCATTCATCACATCCTTTTGGCCATATCACATCACAAGGCATATGCTGCAAAAACAAGTTAAATGTCCTCTAATTGTTGTTGCATGTTTTTACGTGGCAGCAATAGGGTTCTAGCAAGAACATTTCTTACCTACGTCAAAACCACAACGTGATATGCCAATTTCTATTTACCCTTCATAAGGACCCTTTTCATCGAATCCGATCCGACTAAGGTGGGAGAGACAGACACCCGCTAGCCACCTTATGCAACTAGTGCATGTCAGTCGGTGGAACATGTCTCACGTAAGCGTACGTGTAAGGTCGGTCCGGGCCGCTTCATCCCACGATGCTGCCGAAACAATATAAGACTAGTAGTGGCAAGTAAATTGACAACATCTACGCCCACAACAAAATTGTGTTCTACTCGTGCATAGAAACTACGCATAGACCTAGCTCATGATGCCACTGTTGGGGATCGTAGCAGAAATTTAAAATTTTCTACGCATCACCAAGATCAATCTATGGAGTCATCTAGCAATGAGAGAGAGAGGAGTGCATCTACATACCCTTGTGGATCGCGAGCGGAAGCGTTCAAGAGAACGGTGTTGATGGAGTCGTACTCATCGTGATCCAAATCACCGATGATCCTAGCGCCGAATGGACGCCACCTCCGCGTTCAACACACGTACGGAGTGGAGATGTCTCCCGCGCCTTGATCCAGCAAGGAGGAGGGAGAGGTTGAGGAAGAGGGCTCCAACAGCAGTACGACGGCGTGGTGGTGATGGAGCGGCAGTACTCCGGCAGGGCTTCGCCAAGCTCCTAACGGAGGAGGAGAGGTGTTGGGGAGGGGAGGGGCTGCGCCTTGGAGGTGTTTTTGCAGCCCTCCCCTCACCCCTCTATTTATAGGGGGAGGAAGGGGTCGGCCCCCTCTAAATGAGATCTAGAGGGGGGCGGCGGCCAAGGGGGGGGGACTTGCCCCCCAAGCAAGGGCGCGCCCCCCTTTAGGGTCCCCCCCCAACCCTAGGCGCATGGGCCCAAGGGGGGTGCACCCAGCCCTCTAAGGGCTGGTTCCCTTTCCTCTACGGCCCATGAGGCCCTCCGAGAGAGGTGGCCCCTCCCGGTGGACCCCCGGAACCCCTCCGGTGGCCCCGGTACAATACCAATATGCCCCCGGACTTTTCCGGTGACCGTATGACAACTTCCCATATATAAATCTTCACCTAGACCATTCCAGAACTCCTCGTGACGTTCGGGATCTCATCCAAGACTCTGAACAACATTCGGTAATCACATACAAGTCTTCCTAATAACATTGGCGTCATCGAACCTTAAGTGTGTAGACCCTACGGGCTCAGGAATCACGCAGACATGACCGAGACAGCTCTCCGGCCAATAACCAACAGCGGGATCTGGATACCCATGTTGGCTCCCACATGTTCCATGATGATCTCATAGAATGAACCACGATGTCGAGGATTCAAGTAATCCCGTATACAATTCCTTTTGTCAATCGGTACGTTACTTGCCCGAGATTCGATCGTCGGTATCCCAATACCTCGTTTAATCTCGTTACTGGCAAGTCACTTTACTCGTACCGTAATGCATGATCTCGTGACCAACCACTTGGTCACATTGAGCTCATTATGATGATGCATTACCGAGTGTGCCCAGAGATACCTCTCCTTCATACGGAGTGACAAATCCCAGTCTCGATCCGTGTCAACCCAACAGACACTTCCAGAGATACCTGTAGTATACCTTTATAGCCACCCAGTTACGTTGTGACGTTTGGTACACCCAAAGCACTCCTACGGTATCCGGGAGTTACACGATCGCATGGTCTATGGAAATGATACTTGACATTAGAAAAGCTCTAGCAAACGAACTACACGATCTTGTGATATGCTTAGGATTGGGTCTTGTCTATCACATCATTCTCCCAATGATGTGATCCCGTTATCAATGACATCCAATGTCCATGGTCAGGAAACCATAACCATCCATTGATCAACGAGCTAGTCAACTAGAGGCTCACTAGGGACATGTTGTGGTCTACGTATTCACACATGTATTACGATTTTCGGATAACATAATTATAGCATGAACAATAGACAATTATCACGAACAAGGAAATATAATAATAACCATTTTATTATTGCCTCTAGGGCATATTTCCAACAAGTCCTTCGTGGGTGATGGCCATGATGGGATAGACAAGGTTGCTTCTTCGTGGACCCTTCGTGGGTGGAGCCCTCCGTGGACTCGCGCAACCGTTACCCTCCGTGGGTTGAAGTCTCTATCAACGTGGATGTACGATAGCGCCACCTATCGGAACCACGCCAAAAATCTCCGTGTCAACATTGCGTTTGCTCCCTCCAAACTCCCCCCATTTAATTTCTTGCAAGTTGCATGCTTTACTTTCCGCTGCCTATATACTCTTTGCATGCTTGCTTGAATTGTATTGAGATTGCTTGACTTGTTCTAAGTTGCTAAAATCTGCCAAGAACTAAAATTGGGAAAAGGTTAAGTTTTTATTTGGTCAAGTAGTCTAATCACCCCCCCCCTCTAGACTTACTTTCAATCCTACAGGATCAATTGTAGTCCTTTTGATTACTAAGAGTGTCGAACCCAATGAGGAGCAGAAGGAAATGACAAGTGGTTTTCAGCAAGGTATTTTCTGCAAGCACTGAAATAGTCGGTAACAGGTAATTTGATAGCAAGATAATTTGTAACAGACAAGTGACGGTAACGATAAATAAAGTGCAGAAAGGTAGCCCAATCCTTTTGTGACAAAGGACAAGCCAAAACGGTCTCTTATGATAAGCAAAGCGTTCTCGAGGGTACACCAGAATTTCACCATGCCACTTTCATCATGTTGGTTTGATTCGTGTTCACTACTTTGATAATTTGATATGTGGGTGGATCAGTGCTTAGGTGTTGTTCTTACTTGAACAAATCTGCTACTTATGATTAAGCCCCTCGCAAGCATCCGCAACTATGAGAAAAGTATTAAGATAAAATCTAATCATAGCATTAAACTTTTGGATCCAAATCGGTCCCTTATGAAGTAGCACATAAATTAGGGTTTAAGATTCTGTCACTCTAGCAACCCATCATCTAATAACTACTCCACAATGCATTCCCTTAGGACCAAATATGGTGAACTGTCATGTAGTTGACATTCACATGACACCACTAAGGGAATCACAACATACATTTCATCAAAATATCAAACATATATCAAGTTCACATGATTACTTGCAACATAAGTAACTACTCACAAATGATAATCATGCTCAAGATCAGAGGGGTATCAAATAGCATAATGGATCTGAACATATAATCTTTCACCGAATAAACCATATAGTAATCAACTACAAGATGTAATCAACACTACTAGTCACCCACAGGTACCAATCTGAGGTTCCGGTACAAAGATTGAACACAAGAGATGAACTAGGGTTTGAGAGGAGATGGTGTTGTTGAAGATGTTGATGGAGATTGAACTCCCAAAGATGAGAGAGTTGTTGGTGATGACGATGGTGATGATTTCCCCCTCCGGGAGGGAGTTCCCCCAGCGGAATCGCCCTGTCGGAGGGCAAAAGTGCTCCTGCCCAAGTTCTGCCTCAAGACGGTTGCGCTTCATCCCATAAGTCCTCTCCTGATTTTTTTTCTAGGTCAAAATGACCTATATATATATCAGAAGAAGGGCTCCAGAGGGTGGGCCGTGCTGGGCACAACCCACCAGGGCGCGCCTGGGGGCCTGGCCCGCCCTGGTGTCTTGTGCTCACCAGGTGGCCCCACTCTGGTAGTTATTTGCTCCAATATTTCTTAAATATTCCAAAATAATTCTCCGTGAAGTTTCAGCTCATTTGGAGATGTGCAAAATAGGTAACTCAGACATAGCTTTTTCAGGTCCAGAATTCCAGCTGCCGGCATTCTCCCTCTTTGTGCAAACCTTGCATATTATGAGAGAAAAGGCATTACAAATACTCTAAAAAGCATTATTATGCATAAAAACATTATAAATAACAGTAGGAAATCATGATGCAAAATGGACATATCACCCTCTGATCCATATTAATTGACATTGGTTTAGTACAAAGTTAGTAGGAGTAGAATTTTTGGCCGGTGTACTAGGTTCTTCATCTTTAGAATCTCCTCTGGATAAATGAGAAGACATCCCTTCCTTCCAAAAATAAAAAACATGTGTCACTTGGTAAAATCTTATGGCCTTCCCCTTATGGCCAACTGATTTGAGCTGTTCTTTCAATAATAAAAGAGCAAAGACGAGTTGTGATCTGAACCAGTGATGGTATGCAAGATGAAGCCATGTCACCTAGATCAGTGCAACCAACTACGCAGATGCTAAACCAGGCTTGTGTTAAAGGCTACAAGAATGCATATATTTTCCGAGGTACGTAGTTTGTGAGAGTGTCACCTCTGGGAGTTGTAGTTGCACGAATCCTTGAACCAATAAAAAATAGAACACAAGTTTAAGGGAGAAATGTTTAATGGAGGCAGAATAAATATATAAGGGAGAAATGATAGCTTGGTTTGCAAATATTGTGTGCAATAGGTGAAATGTTAAGGGAGAAATGACAGGTCCAGTAAAAAAATGCTATTAAAAAACAAGGTATGATTCCGGTGTAAATAAGCAAGCTGGCGTGTAGTTCATGTTCATGTTCATGAATTAGAAAACACCATATATGCTAAGAAACCACTATGGAAATGGGAATAAATAAGATTTTCACTAAATCAGCGTATATTATAAAATGTATGTTATGTCATCAATCAGCATGTTACCTACCATATTGCAGATCGAGTGTCCCGTGGTCTTTTCTCTTTCTTTTTACATTTAGTTTCAACTATAACTATGCTTTCGAAAACGATTTTCGAAATTGTAGTACATGAACGGGGATCTAATGATCTCAGTATTGCAGCTTAGAAAGATAAATAGAAATTATACGGGAACAACTCATCGTACTCATGTAAGCAACGAGAAACTCTCTAATGTTTTGTGAGAGAACATATCTTGATACGCGTCTCTTATGAACGGCTGCCCAGCCCCTGATTCAGCACTAACATAATGACAGGCAAATGGATTTCCATTTACGAAAGTAAATAACGGCATCATGTCCTCTGATTTATAAGTAACCCACTCTGAATAATCTGAACCAACACAAATTATTATATATTTGCCTCTTTCATGAGATCGTTTGCATTGGAAAGCATTTTACTCAAGCTAATTGGGCAGGAGCTTCAAATTTTCATTTGTATACTTGTTAATTCATTCCAACATGCGTAATATCTTACTAGACCAAATCCTCCAAAATAAGTCGTCCATCACTAGCAAAACTCAAAGGTACCAGAACTAATTTTCTTGATCCGTGTTGCTAGTAGCCTAGTACTGCAAACAAAAACTAAGATCAACACATTACCATAGCTCCTTTCTGTTGTTCCAAGAGACGACAAGATATACTGATAAAAGTCATGGATTTAGACACTGCTGTGGTAGGCAAAATAATCTAGAAAGTTAATTGTTTGATAACAATGGAAAAGCAAGAAAACAAGCACACTGTACACACATGCTAATTCATCAAGAGGTGGAGGACGACAATTTCTTATTTGTTATTTCTCTTGTTTTTGGACAGTAAATATTAAGTGGATTTGCCTCATTACCGGGATAATAATAGCAGTAAAGAGCTAAGGATGTGCATGCGAGTAATCTGACAACAAGAAGCAGTAAAAAGAAGAAGTTTATTCCAGTTTAAGTTACGCTAGGCATGACATAGCAATGTGGCAGCAACGTTCGAGGCAAGATTTCGAAACAAAGGGGATGCAATTGTACCTGAGCTACTACCTACCCGGCCTCGGGGTTGTTGTTTCCTGATTGTGGCGTTGTCGAAGATGAGGTCCCTGCTCCCTTGCCAGTGCATGCCCTAAATATAAACAAGAATCCATGAGTGAAATACAAATAAAAATATCCTGATCTACTTCAATACCTAAATTACAAAAGGCTAGTCCGACTAATCAACTTGTTATCCTTGACAGGAACTAATTATGGAAAAATGAAATGACATGATTTACATAGATTAATCCTCCCCTATCAGCCTTCTTGGATTTTCATCAAACACATTGCAGGCAGAGAGAAACAAAACCTTCACAACAAAGATGAGAAGCTTTGGACTGGAAGAAAGGGCAAAAAAACAGGAATAAAAGGTTGTCTAACTGAAGCCGAGTTGCGACCTGGCGGATGCTCGGTTGCATCGGTTGCTTAGTAATAGGGTTGGAGAAGGATTGGAGCTGCTGGCTGCTCACCTCATGCTTCTCCTGCTAGGCGGCGAGGAAGAGGTAGCAGCGGTCTGAGCAGTGGCCCGCGAACCTCCCGTTGAGCCGGGAAAGAGAGGGTTGTGTCAGTACCAAGGCACTGACGACAGTCAGGGACGGCGGCAAGCAGAGGACAGGAGAAGAGAGCGGGTAATTCAAGTGGCAAGTGGGCCTTGGGTGCGTGTGGGGCATTGAGTAGTGGGCCGGCCCGGCCTGTAATCGAACCGTGCATATATAAGCAACGATTGACTTCTGTAAGAGGGCATCGATCATTTGAAATGAAATTCTGAATCTTATCCTCTCGCTGCCTTCTCCTACCTTCCTACCTCGCTCTTCCGATCTAGGTCTTCTCCTCCACCTCCGATCACAACTCCGGCGAACCTCGCCGCCCCTAGGACGTGACAATCTGGTATCAGAGCCATCGCTCCGCCGCGCCCAATTTTTTTCCCGAATCGTACCCGGCAAATCCAAGGCGACGGTCGCGGATCCCCTTTGGGTTGATTTGCGTAATTCCCTACCTGAGGTGGGTTGATTTGGGGGAAAACGAGCCGCGACGACGACATTCAAGCCGAACCCGCAGACGCGCTTCCTCGCGGACGAGATGGAGGCGCTGCAGGAGCGGATGCTGTAGGAATTCGCTGAGTTGCGTGCGGCACAGAGCAAGCTGACGGTCGTCGACGGCATCAGCGCATAGCTCGAAGCCCTCGACGCCAAGCTCACCGAGCAGTCGGCCCGCATCGACCAGGTCCAGATGAAGGTGAACCTCTCATGCGACGCCCTGGGCAAGGTTCAGCAAGAGCAAGCGCACGCCGTTCACCTGGGGAAGCAGCCCATGCCACACGAATTTGGCGAGAGTTCCTCCCCAACAGCCTCAGGAGTGACGAACAACATGTTGGGTGCCATGCCAGGGCCACCACCACGTCCGCCTCTGCGTTTCTCCCAGGTACATCCTCCAGCCCCAATTGATCATGCGGCAGTTCAGGGAACAGAGGATCAATCGAGCAGACGGCAGTGGATGCCTAAGATGGATTTCCCTCGATTTGATGACATAGATGTTAGGATCTGGTTGGACAAGTGCGAGGCCTTTTTCGTCTGTACCACATCCCGGATAATTTCAGAGTCACGTCTACTTCTCTGTACCTCACTGACAATGCAGCACACTGGTATCAGGCGTTCAAACAGCAGAGTGCCTTTCATACATGGGAACAGTTTTGTGCTGCAGTGTTACAGGAATTTGATGTGAATATACATAGAGAAAGGATGAAAGAGTTAATGATACTCAAGCAAAGTGGTTCAGTGGATGAATATAAACAGCAGTTCCAGCAATTAGTTTACCACATCAGGCTCTATGACCGACCATCAGCAACACCTTCCTGGTCACTTGTTTTGTTATGGGGCTGAAGGAAGAGCTTCGTGCAGCCGTGGAAATACAGCTACCAGCAATGGTGCAGTTGGCCGCTATGTATGCAGTGCTACAGGAGGGATTGACACAGCAACAGAAATACTTCAAATCAACATATTCAAAAAATTCAGTTACCAGGAATGAAAATAAGCAGAGTTTTGCTTCGAGGGAATTGTGAAAGGCAAAACAACTTAAGGAGTATCGCAGAGCAAATGGGTTATGCTATGGATGTGGAGAGAAGTATGCCCCAGGTCATGCCTGTAAACCCACAGCTTCACCTGCATCTCATTTGAAAGCAGCAGAGCTAGTAGATCCTCATGAAATTATATCAGATGCAGTGTTGGATGCCTTAGTGGACAACTACCAGGAAGAGTGTGCCACCATCTCTGACACAACTCTGTCTGGAGCATCCCATCCCAAAACCATTCAGCTCAGGGCTCTGATTGGAAATCAGGTGGTCTTAATACTGCTGGATTCAGGGAGCACTCATACATTTGTGGACCAAGCATTGTTCGACAGAGTTGCAGTACCTGCCCAGACAATGAAGAAACCCATGCAAGTGAAAGTAGCAAATGGAGGACTGGTGGATTGCACCAAGTTTGTACCTGAACTGACCTGGTGGATTCAGGGGCATAGTTTTTCCAGTGCCATGCAAGTGCTTCCACTAGGAGGATATGATATTATCCTAGGAATGGATTGGCTAGAGAAATGGGGTGTGATGCAATGCCACTGGGCTGAGAAGTGGATTCAGTTTGAATATCGGCAGAAAACTGTCAGGTTGCAAGGGGTACTGCCGGCTAGAACAGAAACAATGAAGGAAGTATCAATGGAACAACTCAAAAAGTGGGAAAAGGGAAATGACATATGGGAAACAGCTATGCTACATTATATGGTTGTCAGTCCTCATTCTGAAATACCTGAAGAAGTTCAGCAAGTGCTCCAAGAAAACAAAGCTGTGTTCAATGATCCCAAAACCCTACCTCCACAGAGAGAATTTGATCATGAAATACATCTTGTACCTGGAGCAGTTCCTGTAAACCGCAGGCCTTACAGGTACTCCCCACAGCAAAAGGATGAAATTGAACGACAAGTGTCTGAAATGCTACAGTCAGGTCTTATTACACCTAGTTTAAGTCCTTTTGCCTCACCTATTCTGCTAGTCAAGAAGAAAGATGGCACCTGGAGGTTTTGTGTGGACTATAGAAGACTGAATGAGGTCACTATTAAGAACAAATTTCCTCTACCTGTCATTGATGAGCTGTTGGATGAATTAGGGGGAGCTAAATGGTTTTCTAAGCTGGATCTCAAGTCAGGATATCACCAAATTCGTATGGCAGAAGCAGATGAGTTCAAAACAGCTTTTAAAACTCACAATGGACAGTACCAGTTCAAGGTGGTGCCTTTTGGCCTAGCCACAGCACCAGCTACATTTCAGTGCTTTATGAACTACATATTCAAAGGCTCTAACAAAAAGTTTGTCTTAATTTTCATGGATGACATATTGGTTTTCAGTGGTACTTTAGAGGAGCACATAGTTCATCTTCAATCAGTGTTTGATACATTGAAGCAAACAATTTGGTGGTGAAGGAAAGCAAGTGTTCTTTTGCACAGCAGTCCATGGAGTACCTTGGTCACATTATTTCTGACAAAGGAGTAAGCACTGATCCTGCAAAAACTGCTGCAATGTTAGATTGGCCAACTCCCACCAATGTCACTGAACTGAGGGGTTTCCTAGGTCTCACTGGCTACTACAGAAAGTTTGTTCAAAACTATGGTCTGTTAGCTAAGCCTCTCACAGCCTTACTGAAGAAACAATCATTTCAGTGGAATACAGATGCTGACACTGCATTTCAGTCCCTCAAATAAGCTATGGCCACAACACCTGTATTGGCATTACCAGATTTCAACAAAACCTTCACCATTGAGACAGATGATTGCAATACTGGCATTGGTGCAGTACTCACACAATCAGGCCACCCTGTTGCTTACTACAGTAAAGCTCTGGGAGTAAACAGTCAAAAAGTGTCCATATATGAAAAAGAATTTCTGGCTATCATGATGGCCATTGACAGGTGGAGATCATACTTATCCAGAGCTCCATTTGTGATCAAGACTGACCATCAGAGCTTATGCCACCTTGGAGATCAAAATTTAACTTCTGATCTTCAAAGAAAGGCTATGACTAAGCTAGTGGGGCTAGATTTCTCTATACAATACAAAAGAGGAGTTGAAAATACAGCTGCAGATGCCCTGTCCAAAGTGGCACATTTATTTCCAGTTCAAGCTTTGTCTACCAGTAAACCTGTCTGGATACAGGAAGTGTTGAATTCTTATACTGTGGACCCTGTTGCACAAACAATGCTCACCAAGTTAGCTCCGGACAGTCAGGCTTGCCCAGGGTTTCAGTTACAGGAAGGCCTCATTAAACAAGAAGGGAAAGTTTGGGTGGGAGCCAACTCTGGATTGCAAACCAAGCTGATTCAGGCCTTCCATTCCTCTCCCATAGGAGGACACTCAGGTATGTTAGCTACTTACCACAAGGTGAAATAGCTATTCTCCTAGTCTGGTATCAAAAAAGATGTGGAGAACTTTGTGAAACAATGCAATGTGTGTCAGCAAGCCAAGCATGAACACTGCAAATTACCAGGCTTGCTGCAACCTCTACCTGTTCTAGATGGTCCTTGGCAAGCAATCAGCATGGATTTCATTGAAGGTTTACCCAAATCAGAAGGCTACAATGCTATTCGAGTAGTTGTGGACCGTTTCACCAAGGTGAGCCACTTCATTCCACTGAAACATCCTTTCACAACAGCGTCAGTAGCAAAAGTATTTCTCAATACTGTGGTCAGGTTGCATGGTCTGCCGCTGTTCATAGTTTCAGATAGGGACAAGATATTCACCAGCTCATTTTGGAAGGAGCTCTTCAGAGTGTGGGGCACTGAGTTGCAAATGAGCATTGCATACCATCCTCAAACAGATGGGCAAACAGAAAGGGTGAACCAGTGCCTTGAAATGTATCTAAGGTGTGTTGTTCATGCCTCTCCAACTAAGTGGGCTTCTTGGCTATCTCAAGCAGAATTCTGGTACAATACCACTTACCACTCTGCTTTGGGATGCACTCCTTACAAGGCTCTATATGGGTATGAGCCACATGTGGGACAAGTGTACAGTCCAGTTCAATCTCACAATACTGATGTACAGCAGTGGTTGTCTATACATACTGAACACACAGCAGCACTCAAAGAACAGCTAGCTAGAGCTCAAAGCAAATACAAAGAGTTTGCAGATCGCAAACGAACTGACTGACAGTTCATCGAAGGGGAGATGGTCTATCTGAAACTCCAACCCTATGCACAGTCTTCAGTGGTCAATCGCCCCTGCCCGAAACTAGCCATGAAGTATTTTGGCCCCTTCAAAATCCTCTCCAAGCTTGGTTAAGCAGCATACAGACTGGAACTACCGCGTGGGAGCCTTGTGCATCCGGTTTTCCACGTCTCTCAACTGAAAGAACATGTGCCTGATCACACGCCGGTGTTCACTACCCTGCCAGCACCGCTCGATTTGTCTGATCCGGAGATTCAACCTGAGGAAATTCTGGATCGTCGACTGGTCAAGAAGGGCAATGCAGCGCACCTTCAGGTGTTGATCAAATGGACCAAGTTTGCCGCAGCCGACGCTACGTGGGAGGACTACCAGGTGCTCCGTTCCAGGTATCCGAATGCACCAGCATGGGGACACGCTGGCGTTTCAAGGGAGGGTACTGTCAGTACCAAGGCACTGACGACAGTCAGGGACGGTGGCAAGCAGAGGACAGGAGAAGAGAGCGGGTAATTCAAGTGGCAAGTGGGCCTTGGGTGCGTGTGGGGCGTTGAGTAGTGGGCCGGCCCGGCCTGTAATCGAACCATGCATATATAAGCAATGGTCGACTTCTGTAAGAGGGCATCGATCATTTGAAATGAAATTCTGAATCTTATCCTCTCGCTGTCTTCTCCTACCTTCCTACCTCGCTCTTCCGATCTAGGTCTTCTCCTCCACCTCCGATCACAACTCCGGCGAACCTCGCCGCCCCTAGGACGTGACAGGTTGCAAGGTGGAGGAGCTGCATGGAGGTGTCTTCGCCCACTCACTAAGGCCACCGCACCACCCCGCCTCGCACCCAAGCCCAGCCTCCTCCTAGCTCCCTATACATGAGTGGATGGAGCCTCCACCAAAGGCCAGGTCATGCCGGACCTCGACAGCGGCGACAAGCTTGAGAACCGCGGCAGTGACGAATCTGGCGACTCTGCTCTGCCCTCGTCAACATGCACCTCGTCAATCTTGCGGAGGAGGTAAGGGGAGGGCAGCGGCGTCTAAAATGGGCGGATGATAGGAGAGGTGAGGAGAGGTGGCAACAGAGAGAGAAGAGCAAGGAAGGAGGGGATTGGTCGCTGCACACATGGAGATGGAAGCAGTCATGGATGGAAGGCACAAAGGCATGGGGATTAAAGGCGAGAAGATGAAGCTGCACCGGCCACCCTCGATCTGAGAGAGGAAAAAAATGAGAGAGCGGCAGACTGGACAGACGGCGGCGCGAATTGATGCGCTGGCCGCCCATGAAGAAGAGGAGGTGAATTAATCAAAGGAGGCGCAGCGGCGCGGAGGGAGGCGAGTGAGGAAAGAGAGAGATGGGAAGTGGAGGCAGATATTTTCTAGGACGATCCATCTCTAGCCCGAACAATACACACCTCAGTGACGGTAAAAAGCAAATGATTCACTAGACCATGGCTAATGAGGCCCACTTGGCAGCCACTCATGAAGCAAACTAGTGATTGGGGCGCCACCTGGTGGCGCCGCTTAGGAGGAAGCTGGGCGGTGTCAGGTGGGAGGCGCCCCTTCGGCTGCTTCTTTCTTTTTATGCTGCCACACATGCATGTACAACTGAGAACCTTGTTAATCAATGACCATAAAGTAGGCCAAATCCCTTGAGAGTAGTAATCCAAAATCATTAGAGCTGAAAGTAGGTTCCATTTGGAGAAGTAGCAATCAGCTGTATAGTTGGTTAAACTATGCATTACATATATGCTAGCTGGTTCAAAAGGTAGGGCAAGCTGTTTTGGTAATGGCATACATATCAAACATTGTCCAAAAGTGGAGGCACAATTCCTTGTAGGGTAAGGTAGAGTTCATGGCTCCCACATGCGGCAGTGGCAGTCGCCGACGGTTTGTCTAAAGGCGGCGAATGACGATTCTCAAAATAAAGAAGACATTGGCGATGACCCGATGACGCACTCCACGACAAGCTTGACGATGAAGGGGTTCGCAGCGAGGAGGTGCTCCCTGAGCTACTGAAACTACTACTTGATGGACTAAACATCTAGAAAGAAGCATTTCATCCACAACTGAAACTTAAGAGAGATCTAGTGACTAAGGTCAATAGCTTCTAGTCTAACCAAAGATAAAATATACAAGGGTAGCAGATCATAGAAAGTTTAACAAGCCAGAAACCTTCTATGTTCTAAACAAAAAGAAAGCTAAAATCTTCAGTCAGTACATACTTTCATTCTTTGAACAATATCAAGTGGTAGCTCGCTTACGTAGTGATCGTTCCTGTAAAGAGCAAGCACATGGCCAGTGGAATCTATAATATCATCATTCAATTCATGTATCCTGGAAATAAATAACTAAGAACAAATAAGATTACTTGCGGTGTAGGAGGTAATCCTTCCATTTTAAATGGAAAATGCCAAACAGTACATGATATAGAAATGAAATGTTCTGCAACTACCGATTTTCTCAAAAGAGAGTACATTATTAAACCAATGTACGTCCTATGTGCTAGTATGGTAATAACCAGAATAAAAAATGTGTTTTAATTATAAGTTATGTCATATCATATGTACAGTGCCTTTAATCTAGATGTAACACAGTTAGCAGGATCCTAAAAATCACCACATAAGTATCCTTAGAGTTATGCAGAGGAACATGGGGAAGGAGCACCAAGAAACAAGTCTTCAATCTTTTAAGAAAATTATCAGAACCAAATTAAGCACAAGGCAATCCAATGATCTTTAGTACAATTTCCAAAAGAGGTTTACCTAGGTTGCACATGTCTGGATAATTTGTACAAAGGTTATCCCATAAAGCATGCCATTTGATCTCATGCCAATGCAGATACTAATTGGTTCATTCGACTTTTTTTTTATGAATTGGTTTATTTGTCAGCACATGAATGAATCAAAATGCCCACCGGCAGATTAGTTTTAGGACTGCACCTCTGAACCTACATTGCCTTTAGATTTCTGAAGCTTCATTTTTCCAAAATTAGCTGGACCCAAGATGTGTCTTCAAGAGTTATTTGGTTAGCATGCTAACTAATAGCAACCAGTTTTGCACCAAAATAGTTTGTTTTGTAACCCCATAAAGAAACCTCAATAACTTAGCCTATTAACTGTATCATTTTTTACCAGTGTGTTTGTTTTTCTGCTCTTATCCAGTCATGCTTTCTTAGATATAGAACAATGCATAACATTCCAGTCATGCTTTTTTAGAGGTAAGAACAATACAACCCATTTGCTGCTGACCAATTCTTTAGCTTACGTGGATCATGTTTGGCTGATAAGATAAGAGGTCACACTTCTGACCCTTTTGTTAGATAACTATTCTAATCAACATGTTTATTTCTCTGCTCCTATCCATGTACACTATAAACTTGCAGTTCCTACACAGGTGGTTTCAAGCTCTGTTGTCGCATCGATTTACTCAGTTTGTTACTCCAATTCGTAATAGTTTTTCTAGAACGTGTACCCATAACACACGCCTTGATATATATTCATTTCCCATTTTCCCCAAGAAGCCTATTATTAGTAAGAATTAATGGTCAGAATATTCAGTGCATAATATTTTTGAAAATAGTAAGAATCTCAAATAAGAGAACTTATGCGAAATAAATAATGGGTGTGCCTATCAAGACAACACAAATACTATTCTTTTCTTTTTTAACATTCAACCAAGAGAATAAAAAAAGCATAGTTATAGGCATCCTATGAGATCATCTTCAAACGTGGAGGCACCCACCCTTGCTACTGACTATTGTAGTGGCTATGCTTATACCCATAGCATACTAAAGGTAAAATAGTAGTTGAGGGCATGAGAAAATATAAGCACATTTACAAAACAAAAGGAAACTATATGTCAGGAATATACACGCACATAGATGGTATGGCAGAAGAACAAATGAAAATCCTGATGACATGGTATAAAAACATGATGAAACAAATCTCAAGCTGGTAAACCAATAAGTTCTTAAGAAAGATAACCTGGAAAGCAAATCACAAGCACATCGATGTCAAACAGAAAGAATTTTTTTTCTTAAAAGGATATCATACTATTTAGTAGTTATAATATCTATGACCAGATATATAGTACAAAGTTGAATAATTTTAGTCCTTTCACCCCTAGTTGATGCAGCAAACGATGCACAAAATAATGACCTTTACAACAGATTTGTCAGGTACTGGACAGAGATGGGTTGGAGCATAGTGTCGTCGACAGTGAAGTAAGAGGCTGCAGCAGAGGGCTTCACGGCAAGGCAGCGGGCTCAAGCAGAACAAGCACACAAAGATGCATCTACACAATAAAATTGTAAGCGTGGATCTGCAACTAAAGCTTGCCCGATTGGAAGAGCAATACTTTGGGTAAATGACGAGCTACACATGAGAATAACATGATCCAGTGAGTGCAAATAAAAAATTCTTGCATGAACAAAAATGTACATATAGACACAGTCCAGCTTCCACACATGACAAAAATCAACACTTGGACACATCCCAGCATTAGCAAAAAGAGACAAGCGATAGAAAAATCAGATCACCTCTTATGTGAGCATCCAACCTAAAATCCAAAAAAAAAATGGTTGTACACCTGAATTCAGATAAGCATTTTATCTGTGAATTCCTACTTCTGGATTGAGGAGACTACAAGTTGTACAACGAGCTGACTAAACGAGATGCATGTATACCGGCGAGGAGGGCGACACAGAGATTGAGTCGGACTATGGATAAGCCCCAGTTTCCGGCGAGGCCGTTGACGGACTTGAAGTAGCAGGTGGCGGCGATAGAGCATGGCTGCGCGTACCAGAGGCTCTGCATCTGCAAAAGTGCCAACAAGGTACAAGTCATTAAATCAATGAAAATCAATTAACATATGGAAGCAAAGAAACATATGTCACTTCGAGGGGGTGGCACTTACATTGCTCAGTTGTAAGACAGGACTAACTTCAGACCTAGGGATTCTGAAGTTCAGGGCCAGAACTGAAAATCAAGAACTCGTTCAAGACCTGATCATATCACTTCAAGCTTAGATTCCTATTTGTAGTCCTGCTTACCCTTGTATATTTTTTATACTTGGCCTTGTTTTATTTGTAAGGCCCTTTCTGCCCTTTCGCAAAAAAAGACCCTTTCTGCCACCAATTGGTGGGCATACAGACAGTATGTATTATTTCTCAAAAATTAAGAATATAGCAGTGGGAGCATCTCCTGCTGTTTTGACTGCTAAAAGAAGTCATTAAATCAATGAACTAACGCCTCTCCTAAAATAACTAAATAATTGAATTGCAAATAGATAATTGGAAAATACTACATCTACTTGTTGTAGTACTTCAAGCCCTACACTGTCAGCGTGACATTGAGTATACAAAGATAGAAGTGGCACGCTATAACAAAAACTTCTGGAAAAATAAAAGTTCACACAAACAGACAAACAAACATATAATGTAAAATGAGCATATCAGCACATCATGGCAGAGAGTGGGCTCAGAGGCAAGAACTTTGATGAGAAGGCTGTAAAAGTTATGGCAATGATGATAAAAATGAGAGGATAGGTTATTCAATACCTCGTATGGTGTATGTGTGACTGAAGGTGTGTGTCGACAACCATCAAAAGAAGGTTACTACTGCCTAACGGATATGAGAATAATGCCAAGCAAGTCACGACAGAGACACCTAGAGCAGATAAGAAGCAGATCACTATTTGTGAAATAAAGACCACTAAGATATAGCAGCATCATGATGTTGCTTGTCTCCATCGACTCTGGACCAGATACTTGCAGCATAAAATTAGTCAGAAAATGATGACATAAGAAGGTTACCCGGCAATAGAAAAACAAATTAATTGTACTCGATTGTATCCTCATTGTTAACCGCATTTACCAAGAATTTCCAAACCATTATTAAAGTTTGAACGAGAAAACACGAAGGCACAAAACGCAAGAAATCTTCCCTGATAACTAAAGCGGTAACCATGTAAGCATACAAAGGAACAATGTTGATCAAACCAAAAGCAACTCCCAATTTATACATGCTCCTATGAATTAAAACATCGGGTCATAATGCATTTGCTTCGCGCATTTTGCAGAATCAAAAAAATTGTCTAAAAAGTGAAATAGACATATTTGTGTTTCTATTAGAAACTAAGACACATGTCACATGCCTCTTAATTATTTTAAATTGATGAGAAAGTACATTGTCTAGTACAGTAGTGCATCTCTGAAAATTCATGGTACTCAATGTCACGCTGACAGTGTAGGGCTTGAAGTACTACAACAACTTAATAGATGAACTGATAAGACATGGTAGAGGTCAATTTATCTACCTGAATATAGCCTTTGAACGATCTTGATTAAACATCACTGCATGCATACAACCTAATGTTACCATCTGGTACCATTTTGATCTCCCTCAGTCAGCCCCAGATTCATGTAACTCCAGAATGAAGCTTCAGAATCTTTTAGACGCCGTCGTTCTTCATTTTAATGTATGGTGATATATGTATATAGACAATTATACCATGTACGCGGACACCTTCTTCGAATGCTTTGGAGGTAGTGTGAACCACTGGGTCCGTGTGACTTCATCGAGGTACTCCCTCCGTTCGAAAATACTTGTCATCAAAATAGATAAAAAGAGACGTATCTAGAATTAAAATACGTCTAGATATATCGACTTTTAGCCATTTTGATGACAAATATTTCCGGACGGAGGGAGTAGTAGCGATGACCTGCAGCCAAATACACAGCTACATGGGCGATAACTTGAAATAGAAAGCGGAAAACACAAATCAGCATGAAAACCATGGATATGGAGAGGAAATAGACCAAATACACACGCACAACTGTTTACCATCAGCACATAAGTTGAATCACTTATTTTGGACAAAGGGAGTATGAACGTGCTCTTGTAATTACCAAAAGGGTTGTCCGTAGGCGGCTAAACATGGGATCAAATGGTTCATCCAGATCCTTCATATCATGACTGTCAGGTATAGAATTCTGAGGATGCTGGTGCTGAAAATCATACAACTTGGTTACATTTTCTAAAGAAAATTCCATGGGTGTTAGGACAGTAAACGCACAGGAAATTCAAATAGTCGCAACAGGTAATGAATGAATCTGCACGTAATTAATGAAAAGAAGCAATATTGTGAAACTTTCTAGCCTGACGTGCTCTCATATATCATCATTCCAAGGTGAATGCATAGGCATCAGAAGAGCCAAAAATGAATGAGCAGGAATCAGCAACTATTAAAAATCCCCCCAAAATTCAAACAACACAAACCATATGCCCAAAACAACCAACCTCCATCAAAATCCCTCGGCGTGTCAAAAATATAAAATCACATTACCTACAGGTTTGGTTACATTTATCTTACCAGGACATGATCTTGAACAGGAGGTACAGTTTCTTGCGAAGGCTCACTTGCTCCAGACCACAATGAATGAAATACTACTACTGGAGACGGGCAATTTCACATATATTTAGCTTGCAGTGCCTAAAGGCTCAGAGGAAGGCCACAAAAATCTCAAGGAAAATTGGGAAGTAAGCATCTAGACACTGTATGTAACTGACATAAAGATACCATGTGTAGAATAAGCCTCTTTAGCATACATATCATTTTTATTTCCTGGCTATGTTCATTCCTACAGTTTGTCACACAAGCAGCAATGCACTAATTACTACTCCCTCCGTTCCTAAATATAAGTCTTTGGAGAGATTCCATTGTGACTACATACGGAGTAAAATGAGTGAATCTATACTCTAAAATGCATCTAGATACATCCGTATGTGGTCCATAGTGAAATCTCTACAAAGACTTGTATTTAGGAACGGAGGGAGTACATCATGATTAAGCAAGCTCTACTAGCTTTTCGCTAACAACTCACGCAATTCTGCACACGCAAAAGTGAATGTCTCTTTTTAGCTAGCTAGGAGGGGATGCAATTAAACAGCAAAGCTACCTTGAAATTAAGGTCGAATGAGGACCTCGGTCTGTTCCTGCCATCGAGCGCACGACAATGATCCTCTCCTCAAACGATGCCGTGCTGAGATGTCGTCCTGGAGCGTCTGTGAGGAGGAGCGACCAAAGAGGAAATCATTTGTAGGGTGGCACAACATGGACGAGGATGTGTGGACTGCGACCTTGATGACCTTCACTTCCTACCGCCAGCTCCTGGACACCAAACACGACACAACTATCATCGATCCACTCGGCATCGTCTCCCACTACCTTCTGATCCTCCCACTCGACAACAAGGCCTCTGAGTGGTGCTCCAGACTAGCATCGGCGCAACAACCTTCATTATCTCTTCACCTTTAAATTGAAAATGCCACAAAATTAAAGAAATCGTGTGGAACTAAAAGATGGACAATAGGTACTATGTAGAGTATAAACACCACATATGTACAGGCTCTTTCATCGAATACGTTGTAGGCACAGAAACAAAAATGAAGTTTTTTGGGGATTGAATGAATAGAGAGAGAGAGGCGGCTGCTGCACCAAATCTGAGAGACGGAAGTAGAGGTGAGGGCCAGACCTCGAGCGGAGTAGAGAGGATGAGGAGGGGGGATGAACTCACTGGTGCAAAGGAGGCACGGCCCGACGCACTGCGTGCACCTCATGGCCAGCCACGCGTGGGCGCGGGGGTTGGGGGGAGACGAGCCACCATAGCCTCGCCGGCGACGAAGTGGACGCCGCTCCTGAAACCCTAGCCACGGCTGAGGGTCGGGAGCGAGCGCAGGAGGCCTCTAGCAACGAATTTGGAGGGATGGGAGGAAGGAGCAGAGCGAGGGGAGGTCGTAGGTCTGCCACCCGCCATCGGGACTCGCCGGAATCGGCCGGCATGAGTGGTGGCGGCGCCGAGGAGTCGCGGGGAGGAGAGAGGGCTCGCAAGACAAGAGAGAGAGGAGGCTTGCGTGTGAGAGGATCAATGGGTAGATGCGGATTTTTTAGATTGGGTCCAAGCGTTTTTAACCTTTCCCCTTGGCACAGTAAAATCGATGTGGCACAGGTGAGGAGGCGCCATTTGCGCGACTCTTATTGGGTTTAATGTGAATGTAAAAAAAACAAACGGTTCACCACACGCTAGCAGCCAAAAGTATGCTACAGGGAACGAATCGAGGGGTCGAACCAGCACAACACACGTGAGGCTCTAGAATGGCGGGTAGCCTAGCGCCTTTTATAGGATAGATAGCTAATGAGGCCCATCTGACAGCCATTCATAAAGCAAATGTGAATTAAAAAAAGACTAACGGTTCACCACATGCCAGCGGGCAAAAGTGAGTTATAGGGAACGAATCGAGCGGTCGAAGGAGCACAACGCACGCGGGGCTCTAGAATTGCGGCTAGCGCCTTTTATAGGATGCGCAGCGGCACTTACATTTCGCACTGGGCGCCCCTATATAAACAGATCCCCGCTTGCCATTGCTCCCCACACACTCACAAACAGCAACATACGAGACACGGGCACGTACGCAAAACCTTCTTCCAAATCTAAACCCCTCGTTCCCCAAATGGCCAAGAGAAACCTCCTCCTCCTGGCGCTAATGGCGCTCGCCTCAAGCATAGCAGCCGCGTCAGTTACCACGAGCACGAGGAAGCTCATGTTCCTGGTCCAGCCCCAGCCGAACCAACTCACGTACCACAACGGTGCCGTGCTGCATGGCGATATCCCCATCTCCGTCCTCTGGTACGGCGGCTTCACGGCTGCGCAGAAGGCCATCGTCTCCGACTTCCTCCTCTCCCTCTCCGCCGCGCCGGGCGCGTCCCCGGCGCCGTCCGTGTCCCAGTGGTGGAGCAGCATCCACCAGCTGTACCTCTCCAAGGCGGCGGCCGTCGGCAAGAACGGCGAGCACGGCGCCGGCGCCACCAAGGCCGCACGGGTGGTCCTGTCCGACCAGGTTTCCGACGAGGCGTGCTCGCTCGGGAAGAGCCTGAAGCTGTCCCAGCTCCCGGCGCTGGCGGCGAAGGCGAGGCCCGCGAATGGCGGCATCGCGTTGGTGCTCACGGCGCAGGACGTGGGCGTGGAGGGTTTCTGCATGAGCCGGTGCGGCCAGCACGGGACCATGGACGCCAAGTCCGGCACGGCCTACGTGTGGGCCGGCAACCCGGCGACGCAGTGCGCCGGGCAGTGCGCGTGGCCGTTCCACCAGCCGGCGTCCGGACCCCAGACGCCGCCGCTGGCGGCCCCGAACGGCGACGTGGGCATGGACGGGCTCATCATCAACGTGGCGAGCATGGTGGCCGGCGCGGTGACCAACCCGTTCGGCGACGGGTTCTACCAGGGGGAGCGCGAGGCGCCGCTGGAGGCCGCGACGGCGTGCCCGGGGGTGTACGGCAAGGGCGCGTACCCCGGGTACGCCGGCCAGCTGCTGGTGGACGGGGCCACCGGAGCGAGCTACAACGCCCACGGCGCGCACGGGAGGAAATACCTGCTGCCGGCGCTGTTCGACCCCGCCACCTCCGCCTGCTCCACGCTGGTGTAGGAGTACGGCGGCACAGTGGTGGCGACAAGTGACGTGAGTCCAATCCGCTGGCTGCCCGTCTAGCCAAGAGTGTATTGGGTACAACTAATACAGTATTGTAGTGCATACATCTATATCTATACCACCATATAGGGTAAGAAACTACGAATAACTTGAAATAATAACCGTTGGATGAAGTTGACCTGACGGTAGAAACATGGCAAATCCGAATGTTGCTGACCATTAAATCTTCTCGTTACTTCACTAGATTCTGCCACCTGTGCTAACTAGAAGATTCCGTGGTTGGACTTAAGCCATACGGACTGCACAAAACTTAAATACACTTCTACTTTATTCTATACTCTTCCATACTCATACTCTTCTAATTTATTTTTCCTGTCCAAACTATCATTCATTTTTACTCTGTATTCAAGGCTACGTGCTTTCATAAATCATACTTATCTTTGCAGATAGAACAATAGCTTTATAATAGCCAGAATAGATACCTAGACAAAACATGCTCGATATATTTTTACGTGCTATGTATGTGCCTCACAATTCCATTTGCATGTTATAATTAATACAACAACAATATGTCCATCTTTGACTGTAATTTGATTATACGAGCTCTGACATGCTATGCACGTGTAACTTACTAGTGTGTAAATAGTTCGTATATGAGCTTGTGTTTAGATCTTCTCGTGCTAAATAAAATATGTAAATCGGACGTGGAGTTTCTGCTCCCGGGCTCATCTGCACCCGCCCTCAGGAAAAAAATTCAAAAAAAATACTAGAAAAATTCAAAAAAATCCAACTTTTTTTTGTGGCAGATAATTTGATGCGTGAGGTCTACTCCAAATTTCAACTCATTTAGACATCTGAGCAGCTCTCGGCAAAAAAAAAATCGGGGTCTGTAAAAAAGTTTACTGTTCACGTATTGTTCTGACCCAATTTGTTTTTTTGGCCAAGAGCTGCTCAAATGTCCAAATGAGTTAAAATTTAAAACGGACCTCATGCATCAAATTATCTACAACACAAAAAAATGGAATTTTTTAAATTTTTTCAGTATTTGTTTTAATATTTTATCTAAGCGGGAGCAGATGAGCCTGGGCACCGAGTTGGATTTGCCATGTAAATCAGCCTTTCTACTGCACACTAGTGCGGAAGCAGCAGCACGTGAACGAATTAATCTCGAACTTGGTGGTGAAGCTTATCCCATCTTCCGAGCGGCGTCGACATGGACAAGGGGATACCTGCTTCGATGAGGGATAGCTCTCGACCCTCTGGTCCGACGTGTCTGTGCTGCACATTGCCGTACTGCACAACAGAGCGCGCGTCTGTGGCGATGTGACACGTAACACACGTTTCTATGGTGACGAGTCACAACATGTGTGACCGAGAGTACTCTTTCTGTTTTTTCTTTCTTTCTGAGAACCGACTATGTCTTTCTAAAAAGAAAAGAAAGAGAGTCGACGGTGCTGGCTGGCTGGGTTGTCTTTCAGAAAGAAAAAAATAGAGATGATAACTCTGTATTTGGAGCCGGAATTGGATGCTGTAATTCTATGATACTTAACGGTATGAAATTTCAGTGTTCTAATCTTCTATCTATCTATCTATCTATCTATCTATCTATCTATCTTCTATTATATCTATCTATTATATACTTAAAACAATAGAAAACGAACGGTGCATATTAATCATTCTATAGTTAAAGATGTTTGAACGGCATAGATTGATTAGCATGTTGGAAATCTTCTATCTAAACACAGGACAAGCCAACGGTAGATATTAATCATCATGGTTGCACGTGCAAGGTAGTCATGATGAAGTACATAGCAAGACTAGAGTAATTTAGTTCGAGTCCTACACGCAAACTCAACTAATTCATTTTGAAAAAACTTTATTTTAAGAGAGATACTAATACCTGACCGGTGTTATAGCAAGCCTAGAGTAATTTAATTGGATTTCTACATGATTTAAAAAAAATTGGAGTCGTACATGCATGTGCAAACCGAATCCAACTTAGCTTCAGTTAATACTTGATACTATTTTGTCAGAGAAAAAGTTAATACTTGAGCAGTATCACGACAAGCCTAGAATAATATGTTTAAAATATTATATACTTAAAACAATAGAAAACGAATGGTGCAGATTAATCATTCTATAGTTAAAGATGTTTGAACGGCAGATTGATTAGCATGTTGGCAATCTTCTATCTAAACACAGGACAAGCCAACGGTAGATATTAATCATCATGGTTGCACGTGCAAGGTAGTCATGATGAAGTACGTAGCAGGACTAGAGTAATTTAGTTCGAGTCCTACACGCAAACTCAACTAATTCATTTTGAAAAAACTTTATTTTAAAAGAGATACTAATACCTGACCGGTGTTATAGCAAGCCTAGAGTAATTTAACTGGATTTCTACATGATTTAAAAAAAAACTGGAGTCGTACATGCATGTGCAAACCGAATCCAACTTAGCTTCAGTTAAAACTTGATACTATTTTGTTAGAGAGAAAACTAATACTTGAGCAGTATCACGACAAGCCTAGAATAATATGTTTAAAAAAAACTAGAGTAATATACATGGAGTCCTACATACATACACACAATACTAATTAAATTAAGCTTCTTTAATACTCTATTTTGTAAGAGAGAAAAGTAATAATATCAGATTGGTGTCAGTCATTAATACATGTGACTACCGAACGTGCCAGATTATTAAAATTATATATGAAATATACATCTCTTTTCCTGCAAAAAATATACATCTCCTTTTCAGAAGTCAGCGCATGATGTAGGAAAAAAATGTTGGACGCCGCTAACTGTCACACGTGTGGGCGTTAAGAAATCTGCCCACACGTTTTGTCTGGTGCCTAAGAGGACCAGCCCACACGTCTGTGTGTGGGCAAAACAACTAGCGCCCACACGCCTCTTTTTTTCCTCCCGGTCCCTCTTACACGCGTGCGTGTGGGCGAAATAGATAACGCCCACACGCCCGGTACGTCAGGCCCGCACGCCCCACGTGACACTTTACCGTGCGCCCCACAGTTGCCATGGGCCGGACCCTCGTCCATGTTCGTTTAAGTGCAGTTGCCATGTCGCTGAACTACGGTTGCCATGTCGGACAACTACAGTTGCCATGTTTGCTCAACTGCAGTTGCCATCTCAGGTCAAAGTTCCAGATTGCCATTTTTTGGACAACTACAGTTGTTGTCATGTGTGGTCTGGTCTACTGCAGTTGCCATGATTTCAAAACTTTAGAAGTTGCCACCTACTAACACTAGGCAGTTGCCATGTAGCGCTACAAAAAAAGGCATGGCAAAAAACGTTCGGGTAAAAAGAGAGAGTTGCCATGTGCTCACAAGCACGCTAGGGCAGTTGCCATTTAAAAAAGAAAGAGTTGCCATCTGCTTACGTGCACGCTAGGGCAGTTTGCCATGTACCATGCCAAACATATGGCAACTGACATGTTCGGGTAAAAAAAAAAGAGTTGCCATCTGCTTGCAATCACACTAGGGCAGTTGCCATGTACACTGCAAAACGCATGGCAACTGGCAGCTTAGGTGTGGGAGAGGAGGCGGGCGTGTGGGCGAGATGGCAAACTGCCCACACACCAGCCCTTGTGCGTGACTGAAACTGGTGTGTGGGCGAACTACTAAACGCCCACACACCAGCCCCTCCGTATGGTAAAACGGATGTGTGGGCGACCTCTCTCACACACCACACACGCGAGTTGTCCTACGTGGCATACAAAATCAGCTAATTCGTGCCAAGTTTCGTGCAGAAGTTACTGAACGGTGATGGAGACGTGTGGATGAGTTGGCTAACGCCCACACGTGTGGGCGTTAACATTTCCGAAAATGTTTGTCTCTATACGTTTTTTAGGGGCCCTACAGGTTAATTTATTTACCCCGTTCGATCATGGTCAGGTTACGTGATTATGGTGCAGCCTGTTCACAGTTGACACGTATCATCATCATCATCATCACGTAAAAGACATGGGTTTCTAAAAAAAGACTTGGACGCAGGAGGCAACAAATCACCGTGACGTAATATTACGTGCCTAAGAGCTACAGGAAAAAGGGAAAGTGGAGTCCCAGCTCGAGAGGTATACGGAGTCGGCCAAAAAAAAAAAGAACATCCGCACTAGATGTACTGCGCAACACACCATGAAGGATTCGCTATTTACAAAAGTCAATCCAAAGCATTGTATGCAGCTATATTTCTTTTCTTTTGGAATCCGCCAAACAAACATGCACCCTACCAAAGATTTGAGGAATGGGAAATTTTAGCGAAATACACAGTGCCCCAAATTGACAGAGAAGGCGGGGATGCATATAGAGAAATTTACACAAGAAAATGAGAGCATTTAAACGGTAGTCAAGGGGTCCCATAGCAACGATTACAGGATTGATTAGGGATGATGTGCAGCAAAAAAATCATGTCAAGAACTACCTCTCTTGCTAAATAGAAGACGTTTTCACAGTTTAAATTGAACTGCCAAAACGCCTTATATTTAGGAAAGTGGGTGTATCTAATATGCTTGTATTAAATTCTTGGTGCGAAATTCCTTCAAATCATGTATTTGGAGAACACAATTCCTCCCAAAAATTTTTTTTCGTGAAAACATAAAAACGGAAGTAAGAATTAGAACAAAAAATGGAGACAGGAAACTGTACCACGTGGAATAGACCATAATAATGTTATAGTAAGTGTTTCAAACTAAGGCCAATTACGTTTCTGTCAATCCAACTAACATATTTCCTTGGAATATTAAATACAAAAAATAACAACTTTCATCAAATGACAAATTACTGAAAAAATACTAAGCATAAGTAGGTAATAAACATATATGCACGAATGAGTGAGCAACCACAATTCTAATGAAGGCGGCAGAGGAAGAGAAAATAATCAATGATTTACTTAAAACACTCCCATAATTCTATATAGCATGTTCATATGAAAATAATAATGACCAGAACTTCTGATTTGAAGACTCTATAAAAATCTAAAATATCATCTATATTAATCTGTCAAAAATCTAGCCGCGCAAATGCACGGATGACTCCGCTAGTTAGCATTATGAGAACTGAAACCCAAGCACACATAATTTATTATTAGCTTATCCCGCACGACGACACGCCGCGCCTGCCGATAATTTGCGACTGTGTAGAATATGGTCGAAGTAATAGAGTAATAAAAAGTTATTCGCTTCGCTGTCAATTAAAAAAGTTGAAGATGACAAAGAAGTAAACTTATTACAACCATGCAAATGCATGGGTACAAACAGAACAATTAATATTGGCACAGCTCTAATAAAAACTACTTATTAAAATCATATACAGCTCACTCTACATTATGGGCTGTATATGGAGCTTAGTGATGAGTGCTTGCCTTTCGTCTTAACTTCCTTTCCCATGGAGAATGCTCTCGCTGAACGGTAAGCTCCATCCATTATATCGTGTTTAACTATGTGTGAACTGTGACTTTCTTTGGTAGCGTGTGAACAGTTATATAGTGGGTACGAAAATGGGTGAGTCATCATTGTAGATGAAGTGGTATAGAGCTTTTGCAAATTGTTGCAAGCGATCTTGTGGTTGGTTAGCACCGATGGATGAGATTATTGGATCTTCGGTTTGTGTATGTTGAAGATAGATATGCAATGGTGTATGATGTCAGAAAAATTATTGCATATCTTTGGCGGGATCTCGGTCTTTCATGTGAACTCATTTTGCTGGATGGTTATCTGCTAATGGGCCATGTTGAACTGCCATTAATTGGTGTGTGCCTTCTCTCGTGTTGAAAATAGGCTTCTCTTTGTGACTTCATGGTGAACACCATGCATTGTTGGTGTCTTTCGTTGAGATTTTGTGAGCCGTCAAGAAAGGCTAATGTGTTGATCCTTTTTGTTGTTTGTTTATCTATTTCACGCCTTCATGAACCTATGATGCATATTGGTCGATGAAGATTGGCCAATTTTATGAAAGAAGTGGAATAGTAAAGTATTTGGAGTGTACATGTTCAAGGGGCAGTGAAGTTGCTGGCACATAATCGATGATATGTAATATTACTATATTAGAAAGAACAAACTTCCTATAGTCAATCTCTATCCAGGTTAATACCATCCATGTATAATTGAATTCGATGACGTTGTTTTCGGCAAGGCCATAGGGCAAAATCTTGCACAGGATCTGCACCGGCCGGAGGTTTTAGGTGGGTCCCGTGTGTCATTGAGTGTTGCTGCCAACCAGCGTGACACCCCACCACCGATTTTGCCGCTTGACGCCTCGAGTTCCCTCCAACCTACTGCGGCAGCCTGCCCATTGTTACGTCCGGTCCGCGAGTTACATCTAGCTTCATCATCAGAGCCTATTTCACCTCCACCTCCGCCACCCCCATTAACACCATCGCCTCCAGCTCCACCTCCGCCACCCCCATTACCACCATCACCTCCAGCTCCGCCATCCGCTCCATGCCCAGAAAGACCACCACCTCCATCCTCAACACCTCCGCCACTGCCGCACACGCCTGCATTGACTTTGCCGGAGATGGCCAACTTTGAGTTGGATCCCATGCAGTATGTGCCCCCAGGTTTTGAGATCATCGATGGAGGGCCACTCCGTCTCCCTCGCACCTGCTTCGCCCCAGCTGTTGCGCCTGACAGAAGGCACGAGGAGTATGCTATTGGCATCGTCGAACCAGAGCCGCTGCCAGAGGAGATCCCCCTCTACCGTAACATGTTAGTGACTTTGTGGTTAATCAATTGGGGAGAGATGTTCTTGATGCTCAGCCGTGGATTCAGGGAGTAGGACTGTTCCGCTTTCGTAGTGCAGTCTCTAGGCAAGTTATGGTGGATCATCCACCCTTTGATTTGGGCAATGATCGCTTTGTTTGTTTTATTCCACATGATGAGGGGATCAACTATAGAGCTGCTCAGGGCTTTCGCCGTGGTTGGGTCATGCTTTTGGGTGTACCTCTTGATTATCGTCGGCCGCAATACATTGCTGATGTGATTAGTACTTTCGGATGTTTCCATACTTGGCATCAAACGGATCAACTTATGGTGCGTACTCTTGCTTATGTGTCCTTCCCCGCTCCTTCCATGGTTCCTCGGGATGTAGTTTATCATGAGTTTGGAGATTTTGGTGCTACTAGGGTTTCTTGGTCTGCTCCAGTTTACATTCTCTCTGTGGATTTTGCGGATGTGTTGCCTGCTGACGAAGACCCGATGCCTTTTGATGGGAATCCACACCCCCTTCCTGGCCAGATGCAATTCAACAACCACAACTGGGTTATGCCGGAGTTCCCTGAGTTAGGATGGAATGATGTGCCTCCTGCTGCTGTTGGTAATGGCAATGACCATGCTGATGCTTTTCATGGTAATGTTGCTGAGCCGGTGGAACCTGAAGAAATTGTTCAGTCTCAGGAGTCCATGGTGTTGCAAGTCTCTGAGGATTCTGTCAATGATGTCAATGATCCAGCGGCCTTACCCAATGTTGATGTTGCTCCCTTTCAGCCGCATGCTTCCCAACTACCAGCTCAGCAGGTTCTGCATGTTGGACAGGTTTTGACTGTCTTTGGGCCAGTTCTGCCCCCTCAGATGCAATGGACCCGCACCTTCAGTAAGTTCATGCAGTATTCTGACGCTTCAGTCATTCCTAGGCCACTTCAGATGCCTCTATTTTGATTTATCAAGCAATCTTGGATTCATAGTCTCTCTGATGGAATTCTGGAGTTCAGACTGCTGCCACCCTCATCTGCTTCTATGAATGTTCGTCAGTCATCACCTGCCAAGCGCTCGGTTGCTCGTGCTCTCTGCTTCGATGAGCCCATTGAGTTGTCTGAACCTTTAACTGAGAAATTTTAGTTTACTGCTATGCCTGTTATTACCAACAAGAGATCTCGTAAAGTTGCATCTGTTAAGCCTGTTCTGCTTGATTCACAAGTTCGTCGCAGTGCTAGACTGAGTGCCTTGCGTGATGGTTTTCGTTAGGTGCCTCCGTGATCTGTCAGCCCACAGCTTGCCAAGCGCTCTAAGAAGCGTAAAACCAGTGCGCAGCCTGCTACCTCGGCTACACCTGCTCGTGATGGACCTATTGTGCCTCCTCCAACGGCCATCTCAGATTTCAGCGTGTTGGAGCACGCCTGCGTATTACCCCCGAGAAGTTAACGGGGGAGAAGCTTGTTGCTGATCCTTCTGGTGCCAACTCTAGCAAGAGTTCTGATGATGTGTGAAGCCTGCTGCAGTTTGGGTCGCTGGCAAACCCTCTTAATCGCCACTTATATTTGATTTTGTTTTCCTATGATGAACTCTATGCTTTTGCTAGGTGGATGTTGTAGGTCATTGCATGACCTGCTTTTGCTTTTATCTTATTTGGTTTGTAATGAATCAGACAACCTTTAGAGACTGGAAAATATTGTGTTGGAATGTGCGTGGCCTCAATTCTGAAGCGAGGCAACTTGCTGTTAAACAGAAGATATAGGAAAGTGGGTGCTCTATTGTCTGTTTGCAAGAATCTAAATGTATGCATATCGATCAGCGTTTCCTTATGAAGTTTTGTCATCGGCGCTTTGATAACTTTGTGTATATGCCATCGTCTGGTGCCTCTGGTGGTATTGTGATTATTTGGAATTCTGCATTCTTCACTAGTAAATTAATAGAGGCTCATTCATATGGCATCATTGTGGAATTCACTTCCATGCACACTTCTGAAGTTTGGACATTAGTTTCAGTCTATGGTCTGTGTCAGAGTCCTGCCCGCGATGACTTTGCTCAGTGGTTATATAATCTGAACATACAATATGATGAGGAAATGGCTAGTGCTTGGTGATTTTAATTTTATGCGTTGTTTGGAGAATCGTAATTTGCCTGGGGGTAATGTAAATGACACTTCCTTTTCAATGAAATCATTGGTCATCTAGGATTGGTGGAACTACCAATAAAAGGAAGACAATATACTTGGTCCAATATGCAAACTAATCCTCTTCTTGAGCAAATAGATTGGTTTTTCACCACAGTTTCTTGGACTTCGGATCATCCCAATACTATGGTTTTGCCTCTTACACGGACTGCATCAGATCATGTGCCCTATATGGTTTCTATTGTCACTTCTATTCTAAAGGCCAAAATCTTCCGCTTTGAAAAGTATTGGGTAAATCTGCCAGGTTTTTCTGAATGTGTTTCTGAGGTATGGAATATGCCTGTTAGAAAGTCTTCTGCTGCTGGTATAATTTCGGCTAAGTTTAAGGCTTTGCACTATGCTCTTAAGAAGTGGCATGTGAGCCTTTCCAAGGTTAAAAACCTAATTGCAGACTGTAACGAAGTGATACTATACTTTGATGGTTTGGAAGAACTCCGACAGCTTACTTGGCCGGAGATGAATTTTCAGAAGATTGTCAAACTTCATCTTGAGGAAATCCTTCATTTGCAATTTATTTATTGGAAGCAGCGATGTACTACCAGATCCATCAAAGTGGGTGAGGAAAATACCAAATTTTTCCACGCCATGGTTACTGAACGCTATCGCAGGAACACTATCTCCTCCATTAAAAATGTTGCAGGTGAGGTGGTGACTGATCATCAACAGCTTGCCTCCATGTTCTGGACCGATTGCAAACTGCGTATGGGGCAGACCAAGGGCATTCGCATGCAGTTTGATCTTGGCAGACTTCTGTCTAGAGTTGATGGGCTTGAGGCTCTTTCAAGGCCTTTCATAGAGGAAGAGGTGGATGATGTCATTAAGCATATGCCCACAGATCGTGCCCCTGGGCCGGATGGATTCACTGGTCTCTTTATGAAGAGATGCTGGAGTATTCTTAAGAAAGATTTTATGAGTTTGGTTACTGAATTTTATGAGGGAAACTATAATTTGGAGTGTCTTAACACCTCTCTCATGGCCTGGGTGTCACTCATTTGGGAGTTCAGAATGAAGCCCTTCTGATGAAGCATTTGTTCAAGTTCTTCAACAAGAAAGATGTTTCATGGGTTAATCTTATTTGGGATTCTTATTATCACTCATCACCTCTGTAAGGGCATATTTATCCCTTAGGTGTTTTGGTGATTGATGACAATGCTTTTGCGGACTAATCGTGTGCCTTGAGTTTCTCAGACGCTTCATCACTAGGCATGAGACGATTCGGTGCCCCTCGAAGACTATTGAAGACGGCGTTGTTCTACGTTTCTCTTTGGTGGATTTGAGTCGTAGGAGAGCCGTACTATTAAGAGGGGGTCCGCGTCGGAAAGGTTCGGGTGGAATCAACACGTACACATGTCCTTCCTTTACTTTGCACTTTGGAGCGTCTCTCTGTTATCCTAGTTGTGCTTAATCTGACGGCTACTGCTGTACTTGCGGTAGTACTGCTCTATGGAGCGATAGTACCGCAAGCACCTGCGGTAGTACCGCTGGGGGTCACGATAGTACCGCTCCTCTGGAGCCTTAGTGCCGTGGCTCCCAGGCCTAGTGCTGCTCCGGTACGGTAGTAGGGGCGGATGTAATTTTTTACATCCGCGCTCACACGGTAGTACCGCACGTCCTGCGCGGTAGTACCGCTGGAGGCCACGGTAGTACCGCTCCCCTGGAGCCGTAGTACCGTGGCCCTCATACCTAGTACCGCTGCGTCACGGTAGTAGGAGCGGATGTAATTTTTTACATCCGCGCCTCAACGGTAGTACCACGCCTCGTGCGTGGTAGTACCGCGTCGGATTTTTTGCACTGTTTCATTTTCAGCGGAAGTAGGCACGGATGTATTTTATTTCATCCGCGCTCTTCGTAGGCTTTGACTTTCCTGCCTTGCGGTAGTACCACAAGGGGGAGCGGTAGTACCGCACAAGCGGTAGTACTGCACTCAGTCAGGCAAGTCCCGGCCTCTGATGCTGCCGCGGAAGTACCATGGTCCTCCACGGTAGTACCGCGTGGCCTTTTGGTAGTACCGTGCTCCTGGAGTGGTAGTACCGCATGTCGCAGGCTGAACATGTGGATAATGGTTGGATCTTTGCCATGACTATAAAAGGGGCGTCTCCTACCTCTAGTTGACTACCTCTTCCACCTCTAAGCTCCATTGTTGCTCCAAGCTCCATTTTGGCCCGATCTCTCTCCCTAGCCAATCAAACTTGTTGATTTGCTCAGGATTGGGTGACAAGGGCCCGATCTACACTTCCACCAAGAGATATTCGATTCTCCCCACTAATCCCTAGAGGATCTTGTTACTCTTGGGTGTTTGAGCACCCTAGACGGTTGAGGTCACCTCGAAGCCATACTCCATTGTGGTGAAGCTTTGTGGTGTTGTTGGGAGCCTCCAAGTGTTGTGGAGATTGCCCCAACCTTGTTTGTAAAGGTTCGGACGCCGCCTTCAAGGGCACCAATAGTGGAATCACGGCATCTCGCATTGTGTGAGGGCGTGAGGAGATTACGGTGGCCCTAGTGGCTTCTTGGGGAGCATTGTGCCTCCACACCGCTCTAACGGAGACGTACTTCCCTTTAAAAGGAAGGAACTTCGGTAACACATCCTCGTCTTCACTGACTCCACTCTTGGTTATTTCGTGCCTTTACTTTTGCAAGCTTACTTGTGTTGTATCTATTGCTTGCTTGTGTGCTAGTTGTCATTGCATCATATAGGTTGTCCACTTAGTTGCATATCTAGACAACCTATTTTGTCGCAAGGTTTAAATTGTTAAAGAAAAGCTTAAAAATTGTTAGTTGCCTATTCACCCCCCCTCTAGTCAACCATATCGATCCTTTCAATTGGTATCGGAGCCTCATCTCTTTATTAAGGACTTTGCCGTCCGAAGAGTGTGGTTGACACCAACGACGGTGCGGAGGAGCACTCCGGTGTGAATCCTATCTCGTCTACGGCCGATGGGGGAACCTCGGTCTCCCTTGAGGAGTTCAATGTGGCTTTAGACACATTGAAAACCTCCATGACGACCGAGGTTGAAAGCATGTTTACTAAATTCCTAGAAGGACTTAAACTATCCACCTCGCCGATGAAAGTGGGTGATCCCACTAACAAGGTGACGGATGCTAACTTCGACAAGGGGGAAGCTAATAGTGAAAAGGGTCCTTCTACTAGTGGTACAAATGGCACCGGCATCTATGCCCATGTGGAACATCCTACTTATGGTGGACCGATTCCCTCTACTCATTTAAATCATGCCGGTCCTCCTCCTAAGATTGTGAAAAATGAGGATTTTGATGCTTGGGTTTATCGTTTCAAGCGTCATTTAAAACATGTGAATACTAATCTTTGGAGAATCATAGAATAAGGTTTCTATCCACATGACCCTAGCAACTTCACCCCTCGAGAAGCCATGGATAATCAATTCAATGAGAGTGCTCTCTTCATCATCCAAGATGCAATCCTTCCCGAAGATCTCCCTCATCTTCGACCTCATGCCATGGCTAAAGATGCATGGCAATGTGTTGTGTCTCTCTATCGAGGAAGTGCTAGCATCCAACGCTCCAACTATGAAGTGGTGCAAGATGAAGCCAATGAGTTTGCAATGAAAGAAGATGAAGAACCTCGTGAGCTCTTTCGAAGAGTGACCAAACTCGCCGTCGCACTCCGAGATCATGGGAGCAAGGACACGGATGACAATTGGATCAAGCGCAAGTTCCTCAAGGCCATGATGCCCTACAACAAGGCCATGTCCTCCGTCATTCGTCAAAGACCGGACTTCCACTCCATGACCTCAAGTGAAGTGTTGGATGAGTTTGTTGCAATGAGCATCTTGGACAAGACCGCCAACAATGCGGTGCTCCGTTCTCAAAGGGCAAAGAAGCCCAACCTTGCCTTGAAGGCCAAGGTTAGTGTGGAAGAAGAGGAAGAAGAAGAAGATGAGGAGAGCAACCCCGAAGACACGAAATATGATTATCATGAGCACATGGCTCTTGCCTCAAGACAATTTTGGAGCAAGAAGAATACAAGACCCAACTTCAACAAGAACAACTCAAGTGGCCTCAAGGGCAAGCAACAAGTTAGAACTTGTTTCAACTGTGGCAATGTGAGCCATTTCGTTGCGGATTGTCCTTACGAGAAGCAGGAAGACAATGGTGGAAAGTTCATCCGAAAAGACAAAGCCAAGTCCTTCCCCAACAAGAACAACTTCACCAAGAAGACTCCTACTCGCGGGTTGGTAGTTCAAGAAGAATACCGTGAGGATGACGATGATGATGAAGATAGTGAAGCAATGGCTATGGCATCCGTTGCCATTGCCACAACTCCCCGGGTGTCTCTCTTCGATTCACCCAACGAGAACATCACCGCCAAGTGCCTCATGGCTAAAGCCACCAACAAGGTAACCCCAACATCAAAACCACCATTGTTCCTAATCCTTCTTCAACGGTTGGCTTTGATGATGGTAAGGGGTCTAATGAGGAGGTAAATGAATTTGAGTCCTTCATGAGTAAGCTCAAGGGCAAATCCAAGAAGCACTTCGTTGCTCTCTTGGAACAACTTGGTGAAGCCAATGACATGATCGAGGCTCACGAAGAAACCATCTCTAAGATGGAAGGTCATAGTCGTGACTATGCTGATGAGATATCAGATCTCTCTAATGCTCTTGAGGAAGAGCGTGGGCATCGTTTGGCTCTCGAGGAGTCACACAACGATGACCATGCCAAATTAAAGAAAGATCTTGATCATGCTCTTGTTGTGTCTCGTGTACTAACTTCCGAGAAGGCTAAACTTGGGGTTGATCATGCTAGACTCAAGGAGGAGTTTGATGTACTTGACAAGGCCCATAAGGTCTTCAAAGGTGCTCATGCAAACCTCAAGGAGTCTCATGCTCAACTCCAAGTTAAGATAACCAAGGAAAAGGCCACATTTCCTCACATGGTCTTAATTGATAATGCAAATGCTACTAACCCGTGTTGTGAGCATGTGCATCTTGTGGAGGAGAATGCCAAGTTGAAGGAACAACTCAAGAAAGGTCTTGTGTCATGCATACAAGGTGAGAAGAACCTAAATGACCTTTTGAGCAATCAAAAGGAAGTTGTGGGCAAGGAGGGAGTTGGGTTCTCATCCAAGTCCAAGAACAAGAAGAAGAACAAGAAGAAGAATAACAAGACCAAACGACCTCCCCCGCTTAAGCAAACTTTTGTGAAGGAGGGAGAGGGTGCTCCTAAGGAGAAGAAGAACAATGCGAAGAGTGGTGATGCCAAAAAGGGAAAAGCCATCTCTCCCAACAAAGCCGGCGACTTTAACCCCTCTTATGTGTTGTGCCGTGCTAGTGATGGGCATGTTTATGCTAAATTTGTTGGTTCTTCTTATGAGTACATTGAATGGTCTATTTGGGTTCTTAAGACCTGTTACTAACATCAAAGGACCCATTACTAAATGGGTACCTAAAACTAAGCATTGATCTCTTGTAGGTGTTTGCTTCCGGTGGGGGATCATGGTTGCTCGATAGTGGAGCAACAAATCATATGACCGGGAGCAAAGACTTGGTGGTGGACGTGCAAAAGATCCCATCCATGCCCACCAATGTCGAGTGGGGTGATGCCTCACATTCTAAGGTATTGGGTCTTGGCAAGGTTGTCATTTCTCATGATCTAACGATCGAGAAAGTCATGCTTGTTGAGTCCCTTGTGTTCAATTTACTTTCCGTTCGTCAACTTGCTCTCATGGGCTTTGCCGCCTTCTTTGATATTGATACCGTGGCCCTCTTGTGGAGCAAGACTCTTAAAGTAGCCTTTGTTGGGCATGTCGAGAACGGTCTCTATGTGATTAACTTTTCAGAGCAACCCACTAAGACCGAGACATGCCTAATGGCTAAAGTTGATGTGGGATGGCTTTGGCATCACCGTTTAGCCCACGTCAATATGAGATCTTTTCAAAGTCTTCTCAAGGGGGACCATGTCCGTGGACTAACAAATGTTAGTTTTGCCAAAGATCATGCTTGCAGTGCTTGTAACGAAGGAAAGCTTCATCAGACGGCTCACCCTCCCACGACTATCATCTACTCGAAGAGACCCTTGGAGCTCCTGCACATGGACCTCTTTGGGTCTCCATCCTTTGATAGTCTTGGGGGTAGAAAGTATTGCTTGGTGATTGTGGATGATTATTCAAGATACACTTGGGTATACTTCTTCAAGAGGAAGAGTGAGACTCAACAATCCGTCATCGACTTTGCAAATGAAGCTCAACGTCAACATAATGCAAAGATCTTGACAATAAGAAGTGACAACGGCACCGAGTTCAAGAACTACACCTTGGATGAGTTTCTTAGTGATGAGGGGATCAAGCATCAATATTCTGCACCATATACCCCTCAACAAAATGGTGTTGCGGAGAGGAAGAACCGGACATTGATGGATGCGGCAAGGACCATGATGGCGGAGTTCAAGTCTCCATACAACTTTTGGGCCAAAGCCATCAACACTGCATGTCATGCATCCAATTGGCTCTATCTCCGCAAAGGCTTGAACAAGACTCCTTATGAGATACTCACCGGAAACAAGCCCAATCTCAAGTACTTCCGGGTGTTCGAGTTTAAGTGTTTCATTCTCAAGAAAGGTGTTCGTTTGTCTAAATTTGAGGCTAGAGCTTATGAGGGCATATTTGTTGGTTATGCTACAAACTCTCATGCTTACCGTGTTCTCAACAAGTCCACCAGACTCATTGAGGAGACGTGTAACGTGGAGTTTGACGAAAATAACGGCTCCCAAGTGGAGCAAAGTGGTACTTGTGATGTAGGTGATGAAATTCCTCCCCAAGCCATAAGAATAATGGGTATTGGTCATATTCTACCCATTGAGGAACCCCTTGTGGCCGAAGGAGAAGGACAATGCTCCACTCAAGTGGAGCCTTCACCTACTCAAGACCCACACGCTTCCGAAGAACAAAGTGTAGGCCCTCAACCTCGGGAACAAGACCAAGGGAAAGATCAATCTCAAGATGGTGGTGAACCTCCAAATGATGCCCAAGGTCAAGTTCTCCCCCTCGAGCAAGTTCAAGATCATGAGCAAGCTCAAGATCAAGAACAAGCTCAAGATGGCGCTCAAGATGATCACGTTAACCCTCCTCCTTCCACATCCGAGGAGGAATTAGAGCGTCGTGCCGCGAAGATTGCTTCCAACCTCACCACCAAAGGCCATCTCATGGAGAATGTGGTTGGAAGCCCAAGAAAGGGGGTAAGCACTCGTAGACAATTAGCAAACTATTGTGAACATCACGCGTTTGTCTCTTGTGTTGAACCCCAAAAGGTCTATGAGGCGCTTGAAGACTCGGGTTGGCTCAATGCCATGCATGAAGAACTCAACAACTTCGAGTACAACAAGGTGTGGAGGTTGGTGCCAAGGCCTTCGGGGAACCATAACGTCATTGGAACCAAGTGGATTTTCAAGAACAAGCAAGATGCTCATGGGAACATCATTCGCAACAAGGCAAGATTGGTAGCACAAGGCTACTACCAAGTCGAGGGTATCAACTACGGTGAAACCTTTGCTCCCTTTGCTCGCCTTGAATCCATTCGTTTGTTGATTGCTTATGCTTCCCATCACAACTTTAAGTTACAACAAATGGATGTGAAAAGTGCTTTTCTTAATGGTCCTATTAATGAGTTGGTTTATGTCAAGCAACCCCCCAGGTTCGAGGATCCTTACTTCCCGGATCATGTGTATCAACTCGATAAGGCACTCTATGGCCTTAAACAAGCCCCACGTGCGTGGTATGACCACCTTACCGAGTTATTACAAGATCATGGATTTGAAGTTGGGCAAATTGATCCCACTCTTTTTACTAAGAATGTCAAAGGGAGTTGTTTGTGTGCCAACTATATGTTGATGACATTATCTTTGGCTCCCCTAACAATGCTTTGAATGAAGAATTTGCCACTCTCATGACCTCTAAGTTCAAGATGTCTTCGATGGGAGAGTTGAAGTTCTTCCTTGGTTTTGATATCAAACAAAGAAGAGAAGGTACATTCATCAACCAAGCCAAATACACTCAAGACATGCTTAAGAGATTCAAGCTAAGTGATGTCAAGCCGGCCTCTACTCCGATGCCCACCAAGTGCCAACTTGACATTGATCTCAATGGTAAAGCGGTGGATCAAAAGGTATATTGCTCTATGATTGGTTCCTTGCTTTACCTTTGTGCATCTAGATCGGATATCATGTTGAGTGTGGGAATGTGTGCATGGTTCCAAGCCGCACCAAAGGAAAGCCACTTTGTGGCGGTCAAGCGAATCTTTTGATATTTGGCTCATACCCCAAACTTTGGCCTATGGTACCCAAGAGGAGCTAACTTCAAGCTTGAAGGATTTACGAATTCTGATTGGGCGGGAGACAAGGTGGATAGGAAGTCCACTTCCGGAGGGTGCCAATTTCTTGGTTGCTCTTTGGTGAGTTGGTCTTCCAAGAAGCAAAGTTGTGTGTCTCTCTCGTCCACCGAAGCGGAATATGTGGCGGCCGGTAGTTGTTCTGCACAACTTTTATGGATGAGGCAAACTTTAAAGGAGTACGGTGTCATTTGTGACAAAGTGCCTCTTTGGTGTGATAATGAAAGTGCCATCAAGATTTCTCTCAACCCGGTGCAACACTTCAAGACGAAGCATATTGAGATTCGGTATCACTTCATCCGGGATCACATTAGGCGAGGGGAGATCGAGCTCAAGTATGTCAACACTCATGATAACCTTGCAGATATTTTCATGAAGCCCTTGGATGAAGCAAGATTTCGCGAGTTAAGGCATGATCTAAATATCATTGATTCGAGCAATGTGACTTGAACCCTTGCACCCCCCACCACACTCAACTTGTTGTCTAGTTTAGGTGCAGGCATGGACATAGGGGGAGTGTTGTTCTCTCAATGAACTCTCCCTCCCCCCATTATGCATAAATCGATCAACTCTTTCACATTAGCCATTTTTGATGGTACTTGTGCTTCAAAGACGAGTTTTGGTCATGGGCCCAAGGATAATTCTTCGCGGTGCCATACCAACTAACTCAAACATAGGTGGCTCCGGCCACCGCCCTCTCCTTTTGAGAGGTTGTTGCGTGGTTGCTTCTTGTTGTCTTTCTGCCTTTGGGTTGTGCGTGTTCTTGTGGTGTCCTTTCTGCTAAAAGTTTCCTTGCAAAGACCTTCTTCTTTTGTTTGAAACCTGCTTTTTCTTGAGCTCACGGTACTACCGCAGCCAGCTACGATACTACCGCGTGAGGGGAGCACGGTACTACCGCCCCCACGTGGCAGTAATTTTTTACTGCTGCCTGGGAGAGCGGTACTACCGCTTTGGTGCGGTACTTCCGCCCAAGCGGTACTACCGCGACGTCACAGACGCGTGGGGATAAGGACGGGCAGGGGGAGTTCTAACTCCCCCATACCCATTCGCCAGTTCCCCACCTCGTCTCTCTCTCTCTCTCCCTCGCTCAAGAACGGGGCCGGCGTCCGTCGCCGGATCTCCGCCTCCGGCTGCCCTCCCGTTATTCCGTCCGGTGGGATCGTTCCCCACCACGTGCTCTTGCTATGGACCAAGGTCTTTCCCCAACTCCTTCTCGTTTTTGTTGTGTTCGTTGTCTCTAGGTTTTTAGGGGAGACTTGTGTGTTCTAGAGATTCTTAGGCTAAATCTATGCAAGAGTAGGATGAAGGAGCGTAGTATTGTGTAGGAATTATACTTGTCTTTTGTCCTGTGCTAGATTTGATCACCGTAGCACCGCCGTGGTTTCGCGGTTCTTTTCAGATTCAAACCGTCGTTTGGATCTGACGCGGTGTGGTACTACCGCCCGTCTGGCGCGGTACTACCGCTTGTCCGGTACTACCGCCCATATGGCGCGGTACTACCGCACTCGCTGCAGCACTAAAGTTTTAATACTGCTCCCACCATGGTACTACCGTGACCTCGCACGGTACTACCGCGACTTGGAGTGGTACTAAAATTTTAGTACCGCAGGCCCTGGTAGTACTATCGTGGTTCACCTCTATCTCATGGCAACTTTCAATTATACTTTTTATGTGTTTATTGTGCTTTGTCGTGGTCTTTGCATTGATCCTTTTTGCTTGTCGTGGGTGTTTTTGTGTTTGTGTCTCAGGTGGTGGCTCTCGCCATTCCAATCCCAGTCGTGACACTGGTTCCAAGCATCTGCGCAATCCAGGTGAAGCACCAGAGGACTCCTCTGCCCCCAAGTGCCATGTCAAGACATCCGCTAGTAAGCACAAGGAACCCAGCAAGGGCATGGACGAGATTCCCCTATCTGAGTTCGTCCGTCTCAGGAAGCTCAACCCGTATGTGCATCCTCGTGCTACTGTCAGAGGCTGTGAACTGTTTTGGAACAAGCAACCGACTCTCACTTATCTGGATGTCATCAAGAACAAGCAGAATACCTACGTGGATGTCAAATGGATAGAAATGCATCACCTGAGGAAGGACAAGTTCCGTCAGTACTTTGGAGAAGCTCTGGATTTGGTGGAGCAGTTTGGTATTGAACATGTGATCTCCTTTCACCTTGACTATGACCCTGAGCTTGTTTGTCAGTTCTTTGCCTCAGTTTACTTTCACCCTGATGAGGAGCGGAGGATGACCTGGATGACCAATGGACGTAAGTTGACTGCTACCTGGAAGGAGTTCATGGATTTGCTACATGTTCCTGATGACGGGCTCGACACTCCCGTGGGTGTTCGCCCCCATGCTAATCCTGAGTCTGCTAACAAGGACAAGCTTCAGCCCTTCTATGTTGAGAAGGCGCTTCCCAATAGCAAGACAGGGTGGGTGCTCAACTCCTTTCTGGATATCATGTATCGCATCTTCCGCAACTCTTTGTTCCCTCGCATTGGTGACAAGGACAAGGTTCATGCCTATATGGTGGATATAATGCTCCTATGCGAGGAGGCTCGTGTGTCTCAGACTCAGCCACTTGACGTCTCACACATCATGTGGTGTGAGCTTCGGTTTGCTGTGTTCAACCGCAAGGTGCCTATCTATGGGCCCTATCTGTTTCTGCTGATCTCGAAGACTTGGGAGAAGATGTTCCCTGGTGAGGAGTTCCTTGCTCCAGACTGGATTCGTCATGATCCCATCTGTCTCCGTGTCAAGTCCAACTGGACCAACACTACTACTCGTGCTGAGGCGTCTGCTGCTAGGGCTGTTGTTGATGAGGAGAATGTTGGCGCAGAGGATGTTGCTCAGGACTGTGCTGCCAGGCCTTCCCATAGTTCCTCTATGCCCTCATGGGCCAAGAAGCTGAAGGACAAGATGAAGATTCTTTTCTGCATGCAAGCTAAGGGCCAGTACAGGACTCACGTGGCATCCAAGGAGAGTCGTCGCCGGGACAAGAAGATCTTGCAGCTCTATGGTGAGGATGTGTCTGGCGGTTCTGAGGATCGCATCACTCCAGAGGTCGAGTGGATGGAGAAGCAAGGCTACAGGTGGACTGATTCTGAGGAGGACGTCGAGGAGACCATCCCTGCTGCCGAGGAGTCCGACGGAGAGGGTTGGGATGAGTTCCCTGCTTGAGCCACCCCTTGTGTGTAGGTGTCCTCTCTGCCTGTTTGGCGTCTCGATGCCAAAGGGGGAGAGAGTGTAGGGATTTGCGAGTCGTGTGTCGTCGTTCGTGTTCGGTGTGTTTGCTGCTTCCTCGTTTGAACCTCGTTTCAGTTGCTTTGGGTTGCTTTTCTTCATATGGTGTAAGACATATGCACTCTATCTATCTTAGCAAGCTCGTGATATATTGTGCTACCTTTATGCTATGCTCTGCTTAGATGTTAGTCATCATGCCTTTGTTCTAAAATATAGGGGGAGTGTTGATCCTAGCTTGTGTGCTATGCAGTCCAAAACATCTATCTAGATTGCACACATCTAGGGGGAGCCCGTCTATATTCTAGAGAGGTGAGGTTTGCCTTTGCCCTATATTATCTCATCTATGTGCAAATCCCGTATTGTCATCAATCCACCAAAAAGGGGGAGATTGTAAGGGCATATTTATCCCTTAGGTGTTTTGGTGATTGATGACAATGCTTTTGCGGACTAATCGTGTGCCTTGAGTTTCTCAGATGCTTCATCACTAGGCACGAGACGATTCGGTGCCCCTCGAAGACTATTGAAGACGGCGTTGTTCTACGTTTCTCTTTGATGGATTTGAGTCGTAGGAGAGCCGTACTATTAAGAGGGGGTCCGCGTCGGAAAGGTTCGAGTGGAATCAACACGCACACATGTCCTTCCTTTCCTTTGCACTTTGGAGCGTCCCTCCGTTATCCTAGTTGTGCTTAATCTGACGGGTACTGCTGTACTTGCGGTAGTACTGCTCTATGGAGCAGTAGTACCGCAAGCACCTAAGGTAGTACCGCTAAGGGTCACGGTAGTACCGCTCCTCTGGAGCCTTAGTACCGTGGCTCCCAGGCCTAGTGCTGCTCTGGTACGGTAGTAGGGGTGCATGTAATTTTTTACATCCGCGCCCACATGGTAGTACCGCACGTCCTGCGCGGTAGTACCGCTGGAGGCCACGGTAGTACCACTCCCCTGGAGTCGTATTACCGTGGCCCTCATACCTAGTACCGCTACGTCACGGTAGTAGGAGCGGATGTAATTTTTTACATCCGCGCCTCAACGGTAGTACCGCGCGGATTTTTTGCACTGTTTCATTTTTAGCGGAAGTAGGTGTCACACCCTAGCTAGTCATGCATTAGAGTGTGTGCATCATGTTTAAAATTCCATTTAATTTGAAATGGGGATTTGTGAAACCCTCAGAATCATTTTGAAAATGACCCAAATAAAAATTTCTCCAAAAGGGTCCAAGAAAATGCTCATGTTGATCTCTGAAAATATTGGACAGAGATAAAAATCAAACCAATATTTTTAGTGGCTCATGGACATTTATTTTGGGCATTTGGAATTAATGCATAAATATTTGCTTTGGAAATATATTTCTATATATATTAATATATGTCCAAATATTATGCCAATTATAAAGGAGCTCTGGAATAATATATCTAGCCCCTGCAAAAATTGGCATAAGTTAAATAAATGATTTAATATATTTTTTAAATCAAAACAAATGTCAGAAATTAGAAAACAGAAAAGAAAACAAAAAAAACTAAAAGGGAGAAGCTTACCTGGGCTCCTCCCTGTGCAGCCCAGCCAGCTGGTCGGCCCAGCCAGCAGCCGGCCCAGCCCACCTCCCTCCTCTGTCGTCTTCGCCCCGACAGAGGGAGGGGAGTGTGGCCGGCGCGCGCGCGCGGCCACCGCGCCACGCCACCTCTCTCCCTGCCTGCCTGCCCTCCCCTCCTCGCCTCGGTGTCCCTGGACGACGCCACGCCCTCCCCCCTGCTCTCTCTCACTCTCCCCCGGCTCTCCCCTCCTCTCCCTCGCTCTCTCTCTCGCCCGGCCGAACACCACCGTCGCCGCCGTTCGCCTTAGCCGCTGTCTCCGACCACCCCTCGCTCCCCCGACCAGCTCAGGAGCTCCGCCACGACTCCCTCTTCCTCCCCACCGCTCCACAGCTCCCCGGAAGCCCTGCATCGCCGCCACGTCGCCGTTCCCCTCTTCGGGCTCCGACCACCGTCGCCGTCGAATTCGCCGTCTCCAGCGCGTCCCCGAGCCCGCTTCGACGCCCACTGCAACCGCGGTGAGCTACGCCACCGTTTCCCCCTCTCCTTCCCCTCGTTCCCTCACCGTAGCCACCTCCCCACCACGGCCGAACCTCCGCCGTCGCCGAGCTCGCCGTCGACGCAGCTCCGGTGACCATTTGGTCACCCAGGCGAGTCCAACGAGTTCGCAAGACCCCGTAGAGCATCCCTAGCGCCTCGCTTTGCTCGACTTCGAGCTCCAGCACCGTTCCCGTGCACGACCGAACCCCGGCGGCCGCAGCCGAGCTCGCCGCCGTCGACTCCGGCCACCCCGACCCCAACGGGCTCCGCCAAGAGCTGCGGGTTGGCCTCAGCTCCACTCCGGTGGTCTCCGCGGTCCGTTTGGTGGCCGAAATGACCAAAACCACTTCCGCCGCCGCGTCGGGCTCGCCGGCGGCTAAACGCCGGTGCAGCCGACTCGGGTTTGACCACGTGTGGGCCCTGGTTGACTCCCCTGAGTCAATGACAGGTGGGGCCCAGCCCTGTTAATTAAACAGGATTAGTTTTAATTAAGTTTTAGTTAAAATAATCACCCTGACATGCGGGACCCACTGTCAGGTTTGACCTGGACCAGTTCCGTTGACCTGCTGACGTCACACTGACGTCAGGCTGACGCAGTAATTGATTTTCTGGATTTAAATTAAATCAGGAAATTCCAGAATATTATTTAAACTTCAAAAATTCATAACTTTTATTCTGTAACTCCAAATTGGACAAATTATATATGAAAAATGATCAGAAAAATCCAATCTATCCATCTGTACTATTTTCATGCATGATCAAACAAGTTAAATTGATGTTTTAAGCAGAACAAGAAAAGGCACTTAAAAAGGCCATATTTGAATTTGGAATTTGAATCTTTGATTCAAATTTGTTCAAACCCTTCTGGCTTTAGTTGCATTAGCCCAATACACTCATATTGCCATGTTTCATGCATGCATCATATTGTTGCACATTGTTTGGTGATGCTTGTGTATCGATGCCCTTTGCGACAGGTTCTGTCCCCGAGGAGTACCGTGATTACCCTAACGAAGAACCGTATCAGTGCATCGAACCATCAGGCAAGCAACCAACCATTTGATCATATCGATACAATCCCATGTTCTCGCTCCTGCTCTCTTTTACTGCATTAAGATAACGCGATTCAAACTGCTGTGTGCTACGGTAGTTGAACCCATTTCCTCTGCATGACCTGTCATTGCCACAGTAACTAGATGAAACCCACTAGCATGTGTAGGAGTTGATTGAGCCATATGTATGTGTTGTTCCTACCTTGCTATGCCTGCTATGCTTAGAGTCGTGTCAGGTCTGGTTCATCTGGGTGATGGGCTAGAGTGAAATGATTACGTCGGTAATGAGAGTGGTGTGGTGAACACGATTTGGTAAAGGTATCGATGAGAGGCCATGTAGGAGTACATGGTGGGTTGTTTCATTGAAGCCGACCTTAAGCACTGAGATCTGTATGTGTGATTTAAGAATCAGCTACTACCATACATTGGGCCCTGAAATATGACCCCGCTCGACTTCTTATTCACCCTAGCTCTCTGTCCAGGAGTTGCAAGTAGTTTCTGGTGTTTGTAGCCTACTGGAGGCCGTGGACAGCGCTGACCGTAGGGGTGGGCTGTGATGCGGTAGGTACGTGGCCGGGTGTACCGAATACCCGTTAGGTATCTCGGGAACCCTGTTCACATCGTTCGGGGCCATATGGGAAACCTCGGCCGGACTCCCTGCGGATGGAACCTGAATAGGCGATAAACCTGGACTAGAGGCTTAAGTGTTTAGGTAGGTCGTGGTCTACACCCACGTCGGCTTTCGCTTGAAGTCTGCCGAGCACATATCGTGTGCAGACGCTAAGTGGTGGAAACATGTATGAAGAAGTACACCCCTGCAGGGTTAACATGATCTATTCGAATAGCCGCGTCCGCGGTAAAGGACTACTTGGTTGCCTATACAGTTCATAGACAAGTAAATGGATACTACTAAAAGCCTCAAGATAAGTGTGAGTGCCGAGGATGGCTCTTCCGTAGGAAGACGGAGGTGGATCCTCGGTAGTGTATTGAAGTGGTGAGTAGTGGACTCGTGTGCGCAAAACCATTTCAAGTTGGAGTATCGTAGGATAGCCTAGCCAAGAGTCAAAGCTGGCTTGCTGCAATAACTCCACCAACCCTTCTTGATACTATGCATGTATGTAGGATCTGATGTAAGTCTTGCTGAGTACCTTTGTACTCATGTTGCTATAATCTACATTTTTTACAGAAGACGCTGCAACCCCTTCTGATGGGTTCTATGTAGACGTTGACATCAACGAGTAGGCTAAAGACCCAGGTGGTGACCTGAGCTTGTGAAGGACCACGTAGTATAGCTAGGCTTTCCAAGCCTCTTTTATTTTACTAGTTGTCTGTACCCAGACAAGTTATTTCCGCTGCTGGTTTGTATGACTGTATGACTTGTATGTGGGGTCGTGAGACCCGTACCTTTGTGTATGCTATGTATGGCTCCCTGAGCCTTAAATAAAGTACTTGTGTCGTAGAGTCATGTTGTGATGCTTCGTTGTATTTACACATATCGAGCATATTGTGTGTATGATTGAAATGCTTGGTATGTGTGGGATCTGACTATCTAGTTGTTTATCTTTAGTAGCCTCTCTTACCGGGAAATGTCTCCTAGTGTTACCGCTGAGCCATGGTAGGTTGCTACTGCTCTGGAACACTTAAGCTGGCCGGCATGTGTCCTTCTTCGTTCCTGTGTCTGTCCCTTCGGGGAAATGTCACGCTTTGAGTACCGGAGTCCTGTTAGCCCGCTACAGCCCGGTTTACCGGAGTCCTGCTAGCCCAGTGCTACAGCCCGGACCCACTTGCTGATGACCGACACGTTCGAAGCTGGGTCATGGATGCCTGTCCCTGTAAGTCTGTGCCACTTTGGGTTTACGACTAGTCATGTCAGCCCGGGCTCTTTATCATATGGATGCTAGCGACACTATCATATACGTGAGCCAAAAGGCGCAAACGGTCCCGGGAAAAGGTAAGACGACACCCGTGGGGATACCGTGCGTGAGGCCGCAAAGTGATATGAGGTGTTACCTGCTAGATCGATGTGACATCGAGTCGGGGTCCTGACAGCGTTGGCATCAGAGCCGGACTGCCTGTAGGTTCTCCAAGCCAAACTGGTCGATGTTGAGTCTAGAAATTCTTTAGTTATATGTAGGGGAATTGTTTGTGGGATGGAACGTAAGGCTCTTTTTACTCCTTATACCTTATGACTTTCTGATCTGAGTCAGTCCATTCTTCCACCGGGGGTTAAGGAATTAGGATCTGTTCTCTCTATCAGGATCACGAGTTACTAATCAGTAGTACCTTATAAGTTTGATGGTTACCAGCCTAGTTCAGTTCTACTACCACCTTATGTTGCCAGAATGGTTTCAGAACTTTGATATGGTGATGTTGAGTGTGTACGAAATCCTTTGTCAAATGTCTCAAAATCCTTCTTGAGCATTTACAGCTGTTATGCTGCCGAAATTTTGCTAGAAATTCTAATGCCCTTGCATTATGATTGTGCTTTCAGATGGCCACCCGCGACCTCAATCAAGTGGTTCGCCTGACTCGATGCCTAGATGTACCCGGCCATACTGCTAAGTTGGTCAGGGTAATGACTGAGGCTGGATACCGCTGGTATCCTGAGTACACGGTCGAAGAGCAATTTCGAGACTTTAATCAAAGCCAGTATCTCTGCACTGTCAGGATATTTCCATCGTATCCTGGATCCACCGAGCCTCTTCACTGCTCCTATGGACTCGGGGTTACCATTGAGATGGCTGTGCAGGACGCCGCCTACTCTATGATGACCATTATGCGAGTCAGATCTTGTATATTTCGGGACTCTGATTTCCGGTATATGCCAGGATCACTTCCGGGAGCACAAGGGTATCTCCAGGCTATCTATGCTGACCCCACTCAGGAGGATTCACGGACTCGCACCACTGCTGAGATGCTCGAGGATAAGGACCGAGAAAATCGAGCCTTAAGGCTAGAGCTCTTCAACACCCGTGCTGACCACTGGGCCACTTTGACTCGGTTCGCACCGGCGGTGCAAGCTGGATATTCAGATATGCGCGATCTCTATCCTGTGAGATCTGCTCTGCCAGACGTGATGGTTTGGCGTGATGTAGGAGGCATCACCCCACCTCGCGGTCCCCGCAGGCCACCGTTTGTTGGTCCAAGGCCTCATCCTAGCCCCTATGGTCCACAAGCTCCGCGAGACCGTCTGTTTCCAGATGATCATGTTGAGCTTCCAGGCTATGGAGGTGACTTCTACGAGGACTACTACGGATCGGTCTGAGTTAGTGGTAGTATCACTAGTTCGCACTAGCTGTGTCGTCTATCGTCCCGCGTGACTCGTGGGATATGACTTAGTTGTACTCCTTCCGGAGGTGTAGAAAAATAATGTATAGGAGCTTGGAATGCCTCCGATGAGATGTAATCCTCTTTTCACCGTAATAGTACTTTGTTTGGTCTTGTACTAAACCCTGTATGGTGTGTATGACGATGGAATAAAAGAAGCAGTTTCTGTATCTACCATGTCATACGGATGATCATCTTGCATTCCGAGTTATTTCTTACATTATGAATCCTATGTCGGAATTTTACCATCCTGACTAAATCATTGTCTTGTTTACCTAGGATGGTCAACACGTGTGCTAACCCTGCTTCTCAAGAGCAGGCCGAAGGCAGTGAAGCCAGGGATGTAAATCTGCCTCATCCTCCTTCACTAGCCGAGGTGATGATGGAAGCTGAGAGAAACAAGCGGGAGACAAACCGTTTGTTGGAGCGTATTGAACAGAATACAGCACACCATCAGAGGGCTAACGTGGTGTCACTCAGTGATTTTATCAAATTGCATCCACCCACGTTCCACCACTCCGCCGAGCCTCTCGACGCTGATGACTGGCTTCGCAGTATCTCTCACAAACTGCGTTCCGCGCTGGTAGCGGAGGCTGACAAGGTCACCTTTGCTGCCTATCATCTTGAAGGCCCCGCCAGTCTATGCTGGGAGAATTATGGAGCTATGCGCCCAGCGGGCCATGTCACTACTTGGGCTGAGTTCAGCGAGGCTTTCCGTGAACATCACATTCCGGAGGGTCTCATGGACCGTAAACGTGAAGAATTTTGCAGTTTCACCCAAGGCCGACTTTCTGTGGATGCCTATAGCAGAGAGTTTGGTAATCTCGCCCGATATGCAACTGAGGAAGTTTCTACGGACGCCAAGAAGCAAGCAAGGTTCTGTAAGGGCCTTAGTCCTGAGCTTCGCCGCGACCTCCATCTGCATGAGTGCACATCTTTTTCGAAACTTGTCAACAAAGCCATCAGTGCTGAAACTGGTCAGACTGACTATGACGCAACACGCAAGCATGGACGTGACACGGGTTCCTCATCCGGTGCTGGTCCTCAGAAGCGCCGCGTGTGGGTGCCCAACACCGCCCTGCCACCCAGGTTCACACCGAGGCCATCTTTCCAGGCGCCTCGCCCTGTACAACAGTCTGCTCCAGCCAAGTCCTATGGGGGTCCAACCAATAATGCTCCTCCACGTACCAGTTACGTGACTTGTTTCAAGTGTGGGGAATCTGGCCACTATATGCGTGAATGCCCCCAGACCAACTCAAATCAATCTGCTAAAGCTGTTGGCCGTGGCAAGCCGACAGGGAAAGTGTTTCATGCTAAACCGGTCACCGCTTCACGTGGCCATGTCAACTGTGTCTCTGCCGAAGAAGCTCAAGAGGACCCCAACGTCTTTCTCGGTACGCTTCTTGTTAACTGCCACCCGGCATCTGTTCTTTTCGATACAGGAGCCTCTCATTCTTTTATATCAGAAAGTTATGCTCGTTTGCATAACGTTGCATTCTGTGACATGTCATCCACTATGGAAATCTCTACCCCTGGGTCTAGATGGCAGACCTCTAGGGTAAGTTATGGAAATGAGATCCAAGTCGACAGACTTGTTTTCCTTGCGTCTTTGATAGCCCTTAAATCTTCAGATATTAATATCATTCTGGGTATGGACTGGATGTCAGCTCATCATGCCCAAATTGATTGCTTCTCTAGGACTGTTCAACTCACCCATCCTTCGGGGAAGATAGTCCATGTCTTGACCCGAATAGCCAAGCGACAATTATATTCTCTTAACGCCAGCCCTTTGCCAGACCTTGAGGACGTTCCGGTAGTCCGTGACTTCCCGGATGTCTTTCCAGAGGAATTGCCAGGTGTTCCACCTGACAGGGATGTTGAGTTCGTAATAGACCTCATTCCCGGAACCGTTCCGATTGCTAGAAGACCCTATAAGATGGCACCCCTAGAACTGGCCGAGCTTAAGAAACAACTCGATGAATCCTTGAAAAAGGGTTTCATCCGACCTAGTTCATCTCCGTGGGCTTGCCCCGTCCTATTCGTCAAGAAAAAGGATGGTACGGACCGGATGGTTGTAGATTACCGACCTGTCAATTTGGTCACAATCAAAAACAAATATCCACTTCCCAGGATCAACGATCTGTATGATCAGCTCGCTGGATCCTCAGTTTTCTCCAAGATGGATTTGAGGTTGGGCTACCATCAAATCAAAATCAGAAACGGGGACATTCCTAAAACGGCCTTTGTTACTCGTTATGGCCAATACGAGTACACCGTCATGTCTTTCGGATTAACCAACGCTCCAGCCACCTTTTCTCGGTTAATGAACTCAATCTTCATGGAGTATTTGGATAAATTCGTCGTGGTTTACCTCGATGATATACTCATCTACTCCAAGAACGAGGAAGAACATGCCGAACATCTAAGGCTAGTGTTGCAGAAACTTCGAGAGCATCGCCTTTATGCCAAATTTTCTAAATGTGAATTCTGGTTGTCAGAAGTGACCTATCTGGGTCATGTAATATCTGGTAAAGGTATTGTTGTTAACCCTGAGCGAGTTCAAGCCGTCCTTAACTGGACTCCACCCGAATCGGTCAAGCAAGTTCGGAGTTTTCTAGGCTTAGCGAGCTATTGTCGTCGCTTTGTCGAGAACTTCTCCAAGGTTGCTAAACCTCTAACCGAACTCCTCAAGAAAGATAAAAAGTTCGAATGGACTCCACAATGTGAGCACAGCTTTCAGGAACTGAAAAGACGCCTGACTTCTGCTCCCGTACTGGTACCGCCAGACTTCTCCAAAGACTTTGTTATCTACTGCGACGCCTCGCGACAAGGACTAGGTTGCATTCTCATGCAAGATCGACACGTAATTGCCTACGCTTCACGACAATTGCACCCACATGAGGAGAATTATCCTACTCATGATCTAGAGCTTGCAGCCGTAGTCTATGCACTTAAGACCTGGCGACATTACCTTCTCGGTAATCGTTGCGAAATATTCACTGATCACCAAAGTCTAAAGTATATTTTCACCCAACCGGATTTGAATCTCAGGCAGAGACGTTGGGTTGAATTGATCACAGACTTCGACTTAGGAATAACCTATACCCCAGGGAAAGCCAACATCATGGCTGATGCGCTAAGTCGTAAATCTTATTGTAACAACCTGATGTTACAACAAAGTCAACCGCTTCTCCATGAGGAATTTCGGAAGCTTAACCTTCACATTGTTCCTCAAGGATTTCTTTCCACCTTGGTGGCGAAACCTACTCTTACGGATCAAATCATTGCTGCCCAGAAGCGAGATAAGGGAATAGCTAAGATCAAGGAGAACATTGCTAGCGGAGGTGCTAGTTGTTTCTCCACAAATGATCATGGTGTTGTGTACTTTGAGAACCGTCTAGTGGTTCCCAAGAACCAGCATCTACGGCAGTTGATCCTTAAGGAGGCTCATGAATCTCCTCTCACTATTCATCCCGGTAGTACTAAGATGTATCAGGACCTACGCCAGAGGTTCTGGTGGACTAGGATGAAGAGAGAAATTGCTCAGTATATTGCCAATTGCAACGTCTGTCGACGTGTAAAAGCAGAGCATCAACGGCCTGCTGTCACCCTTCAACCCTTAGCTATTCCTGAATGGAAATGGGATAAAATTGGTATGGATTTCATTACCGGTTTTCCCAGGACCAAGAGAGGGAATAATGCTATTTTCGTCGTGGTCGATCGTCTATCCAAAGTAGCCCATTTCCTACCTGTTCGTGAGAGTATAACCGCTAGTCAACTGGCAGACTTATACATCTCCCGAATAGTGTCCCTTCATGGTGTTCCTTTGGAAATTAACTCGGATCGAGGAAGTCTTTTCACCTCTCGATTTTGGGAAAGTTTCCAAAATGCTATGGGAACTCGTCTCTCCTTTAGCACCGCTTTCCACCCTCAGTCGAGTGGTCAAGTGGAACGCGTCAACCAAATTCTAGAAGACATGCTCCGAGCCTCTGTTATCTTGTTCGGAATGGACTGGGAGAAGTGCCTTCCATTTGCCGAATTCGCTTACAATAACAGCTATCAATCTAGCTTGGGTAAAGCCCCTTTTGAAGTTCTCTATGGACGACGATGTCGAACACCCCTTAACTGGTCAGAGACCGGGGAAAGACAATTCTTTGGCCCGGATATGATTCAGGAAGCAGAAGAACAAGTTCGTATCGTTCGTGAAAAGTTGAAAACAGCCCAATCCCGTCAAAAGAGTCAATATGACCGAAAACATAAGGCTATGACTTTCGAGGTTGACGAGAAGGCTTATCTTCGGGTCACCCCTCTGAAGGGAACCCATCATTTCGGTATCAAAGGCAAATTGGCTCCTCGTTACATTGGACCTTTTCGCATTCTTGCCAAACGAGGAGAAGTTGCCTACCAGTTGGAACTACCTCCGCATCTCTCCAGAGTCCACGATGTCTTCCACGTTTCTCAACTCAGGCGTTGCTTCTCGGATCCTATCCGTGGAGTGGACCACGAAACGCTTGATCTCCAAGATAACCTTACATATCGAGAGTACCCCGTTCGTATCCTCGATCAGGCCGAACGTATCACCCGACGTCAGAACATCAAGTTCCTCAAAGTACAATGGTCGCACCATTCTGAGGATGAAGCAACCTGGGAAAGGGAGGATCGTCTTCGACTTGAGTACCCTGCCTTCTTCCCGGAGGAACCCAAATCTCGGGACGAGATTCTTTTGAGTGGGGGTGAGTTGTCACACCCTAGCTAGTCATGCATTAGAGTGTGTGCATCATGTTTAAAATTCCATTTAATTTGAAATGGGGATTTGTGAAACCCTCAGAATCATTTTGAAAATGACCCAAATAAAAATTTCTCCAAAAGGGTCCAAGAAAATGCTCATGTTGATCTCTGAAAATATTGGACAGAGATAAAAATCAAACCAATATTTTTAGTGGCTCATGGACATTTATTTTGGGCATTTGGAATTAATGCATAAATATTTGCTTTGGAAATATATTTCTATATATATTAATATATGTCCAAATATTATGCCAATTATAAAGGAGCTCTGGAATAATATATCTAGCCCCTGCAAAAATTGGCATAAGTTAAATAAATGATTTAATATATTTTTTAAATCAAAACAAATGTCAGAAATTAGAAAACAGAAAA
>NC_057813.1:97385627-97387204 GCF_018294505.1 Triticum aestivum | reverse complement strand
CTTACCGGGAAATGTCTCCTAGTGTTACCGCTGAGCCATGGTAGCTTGCTACTGCTCTGGAACACTTAGGCTGGCCGGCATGTGTCCTTCTTCGTTCCTGTGTCTGTCCCTTCGGGGAAATGTCACGCTTTGAGTACCGGAGTCCTGTTAGCCCGCTACAGCCCGGTTTACCGGAGTCCTGCTAGCCCAGTGCTACAGCCCGGACCCACTTGCTGATGACCGACACGTTCGAAGCTGGGTCATGGATGCCTGTCCCTGTAAGTCTGTGCCACTTTGGGTTTACGACTAGTCATGTCAGCCCGGGCTCTTTATCATATGGATGCTAGCGACACTATCATATACGTGAGCCAAAAGGCGCAAACGGTCCCGGGAAAAGGTAAGACGACACCCGTGGGGATACCGTGCGTGAGGCCGCAAAGTGATATGAGGTGTTACCTGCTAGATCGATGTGACATCGAGTCGGGGTCCTGACAGTAGGCATGGATGTATTTTATTTCATCTGCGCTCTTCGTAGGCTTTGACTTTCCTGCCTTGCGGTAGTACCGCAAGGGGGAGCGGTAGTACCGCGCAAGCGGTAGTACTGCACTCAGTCAGGCAAGTCCCGGCCTCTGATGCTGCCGCGGAAGTACCGTGGTCCTCCACGGTAGTACCGCGTGGCCTTGCGGTAGTACCGTGCTCCTGGAGCGGTAGTACCGCATGTCACAGGCTGAACATGTGGATAATGGTTGGATCATTTCCATGACTATAAAAGGGGCATCTCCTACCTCTAGTTGACTACCTCTTCCACCTCTAAGATCCATTGTTGCTCCAAGCTCCATTTTGGCCCGATCTCTCTCCCTAGCCAATCAAACTTGTTGATTTGCTCGGGATTGGGTGACAAGGGCCCGATCTACACTTCCACCAAGAGATATTCGATTCCACCCACTAATCCTGTAACATCCCAAATTCTTAATTTGGAATGTTATACATAGGTCATTCATGCATATCATATTCTATTTCTTTTTCCGTTTTGAATCCTCGAAATCCTGAGCAACTCAAGGACCCTCGGAGAGAGTTGGGGATTCTTCGGTCTCATATTTGGATTTTCGTATCAAATAATGAAACGAGGATTTTTGATTTTAATTATTCTTTCTCCGAAAAATATTTCATACCAAAAATAAATGAGAGGAGATAATATGACTTCTCCAAAATAATTGAAATATTGGAGGAAAAATGTTAAAATCATTTATTTGATCTTAGTTGATTTTATTCGGATTTTATTTGCATTAGACAAATTTGCATGTTTTCCAAAATTGCATTTAGGGCCAAGAAAATGTTCACCTCGTCCTAAATATTTGATTTAGATGGTGAAAATTTATTTTGGTATTTTTAGATTTTTATTTATTTTTCTAGGATTTTTCTAAGTTCCGGCGGAATTTATTTTTTTTTTAAAAAAACTTGCGCCCGCGCCCGACCAGGCCCAACGCCTAGCCAGGCCGGCCCGCCTTGCCGCCGCCTTCCCCGCGCGCGCCGCCGTGCGCCGCACGGACGCCGAGGGGAGCCCGAGCCGGACTCCTCCCCGGTCGGCCCTTCCCCAT